>NW_017102351.1:0-507 GCF_001263275.1 Habropoda laboriosa
TATCGAAGAACCAAGCACACCATTGTATTCGGTACCAAAAAAAGATCGGATTGCGTTGGTCACATTTAGTTTTAGGAATTATTTCCATCGACGAAGTATTTAATTATTTGTACTTTCCCCCACTTTGTAGATATAAAATTTGACGCCGGCATCCAGAATGCAATACAGAACCGTGCGCCATTTAAAGGACGTGAATCCTCCCAGTATGATATGCGAAGGTCGCGAAGAAATACTATAACCATGAGCGTCGTTATACGTGTATATTCGCTTCTTTTAACCGTAAGACCAGAACCGTTTGAGCTTTGAATAACAAAGCACAGATTTGTATTCGGCATCTAAAATGGTAAGATTACGTTGTCACATGTGTTTTTAGGAATTATTATTAACGTCGAAATATTTAATTATCTGTTTTTTCCCCACAATCGCAGTTCGAAAATTCGTCGTCACGTCCAGAATGCATAGCGGAATCATATACCATTAGAGTACGAATATCGCCGCTGTATGTAG
>NW_017102352.1:0-611 GCF_001263275.1 Habropoda laboriosa
TGTCGTACTCTAAATGGCGTACGATTCTGCTATGCATTCTGGAGGAAAGCGTCGAATTTTCTCTCTAGGATGGTGGGGCAAATACGGATAACTAAATTTATCGACTTTAAAAATATTCCCTACAAATACTTGTTCCCAACGAAAGCTTACCTTTTTCTGGTACCGAATACGAAGGTGTGGTTTTATTTTTTCTATAGCTCAAACGGTTCACGTGTTTCTGTTAAACAAAGCGAATATACACATATAACGTCGAGCTTGGAGATGGTATTTCTTCGCGATTTTCACGCAACGTACCTTTACGGTACTCGTACTCTAAATGGAGAACATTTCTGGAATGCATTCTGGACTATGGAGCGTAATTTTCGTGCTACGATGTGTTGGAAATACTCATTAATAAATATTTGGACTTTAAATATAATTCCTTCAGTTAAATGTAACCAAGGAAATCTAAAATTTTTGATCCCGAATATAAACTTTGTTATTCAAAGCTCAAACGGTTCTGGTCTTAATGTTAAACGAAGCGAATATACACATATAACGTCGGCTATGCGATAGTAGTTCTTCGCGACTTTCACATTACATACTGCGGCGGTATTCATACTCTAAATGGC
>NW_017102353.1:0-246 GCF_001263275.1 Habropoda laboriosa
ATATTCCGTCACGTAAAACGTGTTTTAACGAATATAAACGGAAATACTGCTGTTCTCCCGCGAGAACCCACGTTTTGCAGTACTACAAACGACTGTTTTCTTTTTATTTTGCATGTTTCGCCACGTTAATCGTGTTTTAACGAATATAAACTGTAATACTTCTGTTTTCTCGCTACAAAGACTTATTGCAGTACTGCAACATGATTGTCTCCTCTTTATTTTACATATTCCGCCACGTAAAACGTG
>NW_017102354.1:0-225 GCF_001263275.1 Habropoda laboriosa
AGAGTACGAGTAACGTACCGGTACGATAGCTGAAAATCGCAAAGAAATATTATCCCCAAGCGCGTCGTTATAGGTGTATATTCGCTTCGTTTAACAGAAACACGGCAACCGTGTGAGCTATTGAAATGACAAACCACTCCTTCGCATTCGGTACCAAAAAAAGGTAAGATTTCGTTTGTCACATTTAGTTTTAGGAATTATTTTTAACGTCGCAGGATTTACTTA
>NW_017102355.1:0-259 GCF_001263275.1 Habropoda laboriosa
TACTGCAAACATCTGTTTTCCCTTTATTTTGCATGTTTCGCCACGTAAAACGAGTTTTAACAAAAGGTAACTAAAATACTGCTGTTTTCTCGCGACAAACCACGTCGTTGCAGTACTGCACACGACTGTTTGCTCTTTATTATGCATGTATCGCCACGTAAAACGTGTTCTAATGATTATAAACTGAAATACTGCGGTTTACTCGCGACAAACCACGTTTTGCAGTACTGCACACATATGTGTTCTCTTTATTATGCTT
>NW_017102356.1:0-1661 GCF_001263275.1 Habropoda laboriosa
TTCGACAAAGGGATCCCGCGAGGAACCGAGGCGAGAGGGCTCGTGTTTCCGTGCCGCCAAAAGCGCTGGACGTCTTCCGTCGCACTTACCACGCGGTACTGTTTTGTTTCAACGTACCGCTTCTTCGCTGCCGTCACATCACGTCTGATCAGTTTGATTTAATTTGTTGATATGAACGTCGTCAGGAGAGTGTTATTATAAAAAAAAACTCGCAGCAAAGAAAAAATCGAATCGTTAATCGCATCTTGGATAATTGAACAAATATTCGAATCTCACGCCGATATTGTTAGAATGTGTATTGTTACAAAGTAATGGAATATTTCGTCGGAAATGTCGTTAATATGTTTATAAAAATACAAAGTAACCCAAAGCGTTTTTTTCCGTAAAGTTTCGGTAAGAGTTCCGCTAGGCAAAAGCAAACTGTATTTTACCGACGTATTGAAATTCGAGCCAGTGCTACATATCGGTGAGACGACACTAAAACATGATATTTTAGTGATTGAAATAAGATTGTGTTTACTATTGCGGATTTCTAAAAGTAAGAATATTGTTCGGCCACGGAGTTAGTATGTGTCATGCGATAAGGAGATTCCGCGGCACATTAGCCGGTTGCCTGGTTCGCCCCCCTTGTGGTGGGGATGGAACTTTTACTTCGCTCTTTCCGAAAAACCGTTGGGGCAGGAATTCTGTTGCGCATTTAACGAAGGATATTACGTTTCAGTGTTTCTCGATTCGTTTTTGCTTCGTAATAATCCAACCGTGATAATTGAATGTTTGTTAGTCTGAACGTCGGAAGTATTATTATAAAAAAAAAGAAACCTAATGTCCAAAGCGTTTGTATATTCACCGGTATTAGCTTGGTATTTCCGACGTTATATTAACGAATTACTTGGTAATAATATCGATTCGATTATTTTGTCAGCCGAGTATTTGGTATTAACCCGATATTTCCGGCGGTTTAATGTACGAATATTCGATGGACGTAAGATTCAATTAAGTTTCCCGCGGTTTACCTTGACTTGAATCGTTCCTTCCTGTAAACGGGGTGTAAATTTTTGTTGCATGTGTCGCCGAACGTGCTGCTTCTTTGTTGCAGTTTCACGTGATCATGTCGCATCCGTCCATCGGTTCTCCACGGTTCAGAAGACAATCATCGGACGGTTTACAACAATTGTCGCAAGTTACGTTCCTCTGTTGTTGTTTCTTTAATGTTTCGACTGATGTATCTTCTTCACGCAGGTACGGATCGTCATCCATCGGTTGAGAGACAATCATCGGACGATGTACAACAATTACGGCAAGTAACGTCTTTCATTTCTCCACCATTCCTCTCTCTTTCGTTAATCGTATCTTAGTTAATCGATCATCGGGAATGTGAAAGTCGGGAATATTTTTATAAAAAAAAAAAAAAAGTAAACTAATGCCGAACTCGGCACGTGACCTTCGTAGAACTGACTTGAGCGTCCTTGAATCGTTATTTCCGTTCCTTCCTGTAAATGGGGGGTGGTATCGATGTTATTCGACTGTTTCATTTTTTCTTTCATGTATCGCCGCTGCTGCGAAGATTCCGCTGGATCTTGGCCTTCACCGACACAACACAATTCTTCGCTGCCGTCGCATCCGGCCATCGGACGATTTACAACAATTACGCAAGTAACGCT
>NW_017102357.1:0-208 GCF_001263275.1 Habropoda laboriosa
TGATTAGTTGAGTGCTGAAAAATTCTGAATTTTTTCGTGTTAATTTGAAGTCGTACAATTTTTGTTAAGTTAATTTTGAGACTTAAGAGTTTGAAGTAGTGAAATTTCAATGGTGAATTAATCTACTCAAGTGATTAGTTGAGTGCTGAAAAATTCTGAATTTTTCTGTGTTAATTTAAAGTTCGTACAATTTTTCTTAAGTTAATTT
>NW_017102358.1:0-677 GCF_001263275.1 Habropoda laboriosa
CACAAGTTTACGATGATAATCCGCCAGACCGAGGGTTCGTCGCGATTTCTTGCGAGGCAACAGTAGGTAACCCTAGAAATTTTGGGCGACGAAAACAAGCGTGGTCATAGGTTGGTCATCCAACAATCTTCCGCATCTATTTGCCTTGATGCCGGCCAAGGAAATTATATATATTCATATTTTAAATACTCTAGTACTCCAGTCACTAGTACGAAAACTTCTCCATTTATCATAACCCAACACTTTTCATAAAAGCCTTAATATCTCACAACGCTACTACCGTGGCACAGCTCCACCTTACACCGGATCCCTCAATTTCACTCTCTCAGGATTCACGATTAACTACCGAAATTAAAAATCCAGAAGATATTGCTCGTGACAGACGCCTGCATCTTTCATCTCGATTGTCCTAATGCAAGCTTTCGAAACGACAGGGAGAACGTTCTGGGGTCGCACACTGGGTAATTTCACCGTGGATTTTTCGGTGGAACGTCTAATTACGAAATAATCAGCAGCCCCGGCGACTCGTCTCGCGAATTTCTACGTGTTTAAATACCGGAGAGCGATCGACCGATGCGGAGGTGTACGTGCATCCATGTGTACGTCAGTTGCAATAGTTTTTGCAACGTGGCCGAGACTGTATAACTGGCGTTTAATCCGAAAATTGATACTGACAC
>NW_017102359.1:0-2651 GCF_001263275.1 Habropoda laboriosa
GTTTGAGGTAATGAAAAAACAAACCACACCTTTGTATTCGGTACCAAAAAAAGGTAAGATTTCAATGGGAACATTTAACTGTTGGAATTACTATTAATGTCGAAATATTTAATTATCTGTATTTTCCCACACCATCGTAGTTCTAAAATTCGATGCCGTCGTCCAGAGTGCACAGCAGAATCGTACACCATTTCGTGTACGAGATTCGTAACGATACGTTACGTGAATATCGCGAAGAAATACTATCACCAAGCACGACGTTATATGTGTATATTCGCTTCGTTTAACAGTAACAGGGCAACGTTTGAGCTATTGACAAAACAAAGCACACCTTTGTTTTCGGTATCAACAAATGGTAATATTTCGTTGGTCACTTTTAGTTTTAGGAATTATTTAAAAGTCGAAATATTTACTTTTCTGTATTTGTCCCCACCAAAGTAGTTCGAAAATTCGACGCCGATGTCCAGCATGCATAGCAGAATCAAACTGTATTTTGAGTACGAGTGTCGTACCGGTACGTTACCTGAAAATCGCGAAGAACTACTAACACTTAGCCGACGTCATATTTATATATTCGCTTCGTTTAACAGTAACAACGGAAACCTTTGAACTTTGAATAACAAAGCATATCTTGGTATTCGGTACCAAAAACAGGTAAGATTTCGTTGGGAACATTTATTTTTTGGAATTGTTTCTATCGACGAAGTATTTAATTATCTGTATTTTCCCCCACCATCATAGATAGAAAATTCGACGCCGGCGTCCAGAATGCATAACAGAATCGTACCCCATTTAGACGACGTGAATCGTCCCAGTATGATATGCGAAGGTCGCGAAGAAATACTATGACCATGAGCGACATTATATGTGTACATTCGCTTCCATTAACATTAACACGAGAACCGTTTGAGCAATTGAAAGAACAAACAACAACTTTGTATTCGGTACCAAAAAAAGGTAAGGTTTCGTTGGTCACGTTTAGTTTTAGGAACTATATTTAACGTCGAAATATTTAATTACCTGTATTTGCCCCCACCATCGTAGTTCTTATATTCGACGCCGTCGTCCACAATGCATAGCAGAATCGTACGCCATTTACAGTACGACAATTGCCGCAGTATGTTAAGTGATAGTCGCGAAGAACTACTTTTGCCGAGCCGCGTTATATTTGTATATTCGCTTCGTTTAACGGTAACATGGCAAACGTGTGAGAAATTGAAGAACCAAGCACACCTTCGTATTCGGTACCAAAGAAAGGTCAAATATCGTTGGGAATTTTTATATGTAGAGAATGATACTAAAGTCGAAATATTTAGTTATCTGTATTTGCCCCCACCATCGTAGAAGGAGAATTCGACGCCTATGTGCCGAATGCATAGCAGAACCGTACGCCATTTAGAGGACGCGACTCGTCCCAGTATGATATGCGAAGGTCGCGCAGAACTACTATAACCATGTGCGACGTTATATGTTAATATTCGCTTCGTTTAACAGTAACACCGGACCCGTTTGTGCTTTGAATAAAAAAGCACACCTTTATATTGGGTACCAAAAAATGGTAAGACTTCGTTGGTCACTTTTAGTTGTAGGAATTATTCTTAACGTGGAAATAATTAATTATCTGTATTTTCCCCCACACCGTAGGTCGAAAATGCGACGCCGCGTCCAGAATGCATAGCAGAATCAAACACAATTAGAGTACGAATATCGCCGCAGTATGTTATGTGAAAGTCACGAAGAACTACTATCGCCTACCCGACGTTATAGGTGTATATTCCCTTCGTTTAAGAGACACACGGCAACCATGTGAGATTAGAATAAACAAACCACACGTTTGTATTCGGTACCAAAAAAAGGTAAGCTTTCGTTGGCCACATTTAGATTTAGGAATTACTTTTATCGTCGAAATATTTAATTATCTGTATGTTCCCCCACATGGTAGTTCGAAAATATGACGCCGGTGTCCAGAATGCACAGCAGAACCGTACGCCATTTAGAGGATGAGAATCGTCGCAGTAAGATATGCGAAGGTTGCGAAGAACTACTATAACCATGTGCGACACTATATGTGTATATTCGCTTCCATGTACAGTAACACGGGAACCGTTTGAGGTTTGAATAACAAAGCCCACCTTTGTATTAGGTAACAAAAAAAGGTAAGATTTCGTTGGATACATTTAGCTGAAGCAATTATTTTTGAAGACTAAATATTTAGTTATCTGTATTTGCCCCCACCAATGTAGAGAGAAAATTTGTCGCCGATGTCCAGAATGCACTGCAGAAATGGACTCCATTTAGAGTAGGAGTATCGTACCGGTACGTTATGTGAAAATCGCGAAGAAATACTAACTCCAAGCGCGGCGTTATATGTGTATATTCGCTTCGTTTAACAGTAACACCGAATCCGTTTGAGCTATTGAAAAAACAATCCATACCTTCCTATTCTGTACCAAAAAAAGGTAAGATATCAGTGGACACATTTAACTGAAGGAATTATATTTAATGTCGAAATTATTAATTATTTGTATTTTCCCCCACATCGTAGATAGAAAAGTCGGCGCCGGCATCCAGAATGCATAGCAGAACCGTGCGCCATTTAGAGGACGTGAATCGTACCAGTATGATTAGCGAAGGTCGCGAAGAACTACTAT
>NW_017102359.1:2736-7173 GCF_001263275.1 Habropoda laboriosa
TCATTCGGGATCAGAAAATTGTAAGATTTCGTTGTATACTATTAGCTGAACGAATTATATTTAAAGTCGAAATATTTAATTAGCTGTATGTTACCCCACATCGTAGTTCGAAAATTGTACACCGGAGTCCAGAATGCATAGCAGAATCATACACTAATTTGAGTACGAGTATCGCCGCAGTATGTTATGTGAATGTCGCGAAGAACTACTATCGCCTAGCCGACGTTATAGGTGTATATTCGCTTCGCTTAAAGGTAACAGGGCAACCGTGCGATAAATTGAAGAACCATGCACACCTTTATATTCGGGATCAAGAAATTGTAAGATATCGTTGGATACATTTAGCTGAAGGAATTATATTTAAAGTCGAAATATTTAATCATCTGAATTTGCCCCTACCATCGTAGAGAGAAAATTCGTCGCAGATGTCCAGAATGCATAGCAGAAATGTACTCCATTTAGAGTAGGAGTATCGTACCGGTACGTTACGTGAAAGTTGCGAAGAACTACTATCGCCTTGCCGACGTTATAGGTGTATATTCGCTTTGTTTAACAGAAACACGGCATACGTGTGAGATATTGCAGGACCAAGCACACCTTTATATTCGATATCAAAAAATTGAAAGATTTCGTTGGATATATTTAGATGAAGGAATTATATTTAATGTCGAAATATTTAATTATCTGTATAAGCTCCCACCATCTTAGTTCGGAAATGCTGCGCCAATGTCCAGAATGCGTAGCAGAATCGTACTCCACGTAGAGTACGAGTATCGTACCGGTACGTTACGAGATTATCGCGCAGAAATACTATTTCCAAGAGCGACGTTATATGTGTATATTCGCTTCGTTTAACAGTACAACGGGAAACGTTTGAGCTTGGAAAAAACAAACCACAACTTTGTATTCGTTACCAAAAAAAGGTAAGGTTTCGTTGGTACATTCAGTTGTAGGAATTATTATGAAAGTCGATATAACTAATTATCTGTTTTTGGCCCCCCCATCGTAGTTCACATATTCGACGCCGATGTCCAGATTGCGTAGCTGAAATGTACTCCATTTAGAGTACGAGTAGCGTACCGGTACGTTACGTGAAAGTCGTGAAGAACTACTATCGGCTAGGCGACGTTATATGTGTATATTCGATTCGTTCAACGGTAACATCAGCACCGTTTGAGGTTTGAATAACAAAGCACACCTTTATATTCGGTACCAAAAAATGGTAAGACTTCGTTGGTCACATTTAGTTTTAGGAATGATTTTTAACGTCGAAATATTTAATTATCTGTATTTTCCCCCACATCGTAGTTCGAAAATTCTGCGCCGACGTCCAGAATGCACAGCAGAATCGTACTCCAATTATAGTACGAGTATCGTACCGGTACGTTACGAGATTATCGCGCAGAAATACTATTTCCAAGAGCGACGTTATATGTGTATATTCGCTTCGTTTAACAGTAACACGGGAACCGTTGAGATATTGAAGTACCAAGGACACCTTTATATTCGGGATCAAATAATTATAAGATTTCGTTGGATACATTTAGCGGAACGAATTATATTTAAAGTGGAAATATTTAATTAACTGTATTTTCCCCAAGATCGTAGTTCGAAAATTCGACGCCGGCGTCCAATATGCATAGCAGAACCGTACGCCATTTAGAGGACGAGAATCGTCCCAGTATGATATGCGATGGTCGCCAAGAAATACTATAACCAGGTGTTACGATATATGTGTATATTCGCTTCGTTTAACAGCAAGACCGGAACCGTTTGTGCTTTGAATAGCAAAGCACACCTTTGTAGTCGCTATCAAAAAAAGGTAAGATTTCGTTGGTCACATTTAGTTTTAGGAATTATTCGTAACGTCGAAATATATAATTATCTGTCTTTGCCCCCTCCATTGTAGTTCAAAAAGTCGACGCCGATGTCCAGAATGCATAGCAGATATGTACTCCATTTAGAGTACGAGTATCGTACCTGTACGTTACATGAAAATCGCGAAGAAATACTACCTCCAAGCGCGAGGTTCAATGTATGTTTTCGCTTCGTTTAACAGTTACACAGGAACAGTTTGAGCTATAGAAAAAACAAACCACACATTTGTATTCTGTATCACAAAAAGTAAGATTTCGTTGATCACATTTAGCATTAGGAATAATTAGTATCGTAGAAATATATAATTATCTGTATTTGCCCCCACAATTGTAGTTCGAAATTCGACGCCAATGTCCAGAATGCATAGCAGATATGTATTCCATTTACAGTACGTGTATCGTACCTGTACGTTACGTGAAAATCGCGAAGAAATACTATCTCCAAGCGCGACGTTATAGGTGTATATTAGCTTCGTTTAACCGTAACATGGGAACCGTTTGAGCTATCGAAAAAACAAACCACACCTTTGTATTCGGTAACAAAAAAAGGTAAGATTTCGTTGGGAACATTTAGATTTAGGAAGTAATATTATCGCCGAAATATTTAATTATCTGTGTTTGCCCCCAACACCATAGTTCTAAAATACGACGCCGTCGTCCAGAATACATAGCAGAATCGTACGCCATTTAGAGTACGATATTTGCCGCTTTATGTTATGTGAAAGTCGCGAAGAACTACTATCGCCTAGCCGACGTTATACGTGTACATTCGCATCTTTTCACAGTAACACGGCAACCGATAAGCTAATGAAATATCAAACCGAAACTATTTATTCGGTACCAAAAAAAGGTAAGATTTCTTTGGTCACATTTAGTTTTAGCAATAATATTTACGTCGAAATATTTATTTATCTGTCTTTTCCCCCACATCGTAGTTCGAAAATTCGACGGCGGATTCCAGAATTCATAGCAAAATCGAACTCCATTTCGAGTACGAGTATCGTACCGGTACGTTACGTGAAAATCGCGAAGGAATACTATCTCCAAGCGCGACGTTATGGGTGTATATTCGCATCGATTAACAGTAACAGGGGACCGATTGAGATAAGGGAATAACAAACCACACCTTTGCATTCGGTACCAAAAAAAGGTATGGTTGCGTTGGGAACATTTATCTGTAGGGAATATTTTTAAAGCCGAAATATTTAGTTATCTGTATTGGCCCCCTCCAAAGTTGTACGAAAATTCGACGCTGATGTCCAGAATGCATAGCAGAGTCATACTCTATTTGGAGTACGAGTATCGTACCGGTATGTTACGTGAAAATCGCGAAGAATCGTAGTTCGAAAATTCGACGCCGGCGTCTAATATGCATGGAAGAACCGTACGCCATTTAGAGAAGGTGAATCGTCTCAGTATGATATGCGAAGGACGCGGAGAACTACTATAACCATGTGCAACGTTATATGAGTATATTCGCTTCGTTTAACAGTAACAGGGCAACGTTTGAGCTGTTACGTACGCAGACTAGCCGACGCGGCGGCGCCGAGACATCCGCCTAGAGCTTACCCCCTTGAGATAAAGTAAGCGAACGCACTTCGGTCTCATGGGAAAATTAGGGCCCCCACCTCCCAAAAAGTACAAATTTTGGAGTATATAAGGGAATGATTTAGGGGGCTCAGGGGCAGTCACAGTTCAGAGTTACCCTGAACGTTAAAGTAGCACAGAATCTGTATAGTCATCGTTCGACACGAACAAGATCGGGCTCAATTCCCTTTCGAGCAACCCAGTATAATACTAAATTCGTAAGTGTCAACTAGACATACTTGTCTACGACGTCCCCGCGTACTCATCGTGTAATGTCGAGAAGGAAGATTCTTGCTCAGCCAAGAATCACCCATTGTAATTCATATTTAAACATTGTAATCTTATTGTAACCACAATTTAATATTATTAGAATATAGTTGTTGTAGAATTGCATAGCCTATATTCAATTAACCATCTCCTCGTAACATTAGTAACGGAATTGCTAGACTGACAAAGGATATATCTTAACCGCTCGAGATATATCCGACATTACGGTACGTACTGTCGTCACAATTACCAAACCTTGTCCATCCTTTGGAGAACGGCGTATATACCACGTACGCCGACGGTTCCAATTCTATCGGACTGGTTGGAGAACGACGTATATACCAGGTACGTTGAATGATCTGACCGGTCCACCAACCTCTTGTCGTTTACCGCACACCAACCTTGTCCATCCTTTGGAGAACGGCGTATACGGCGTAACGGCGTAAATGAAGCTAATATACACATATAACGTCGCACATGGTTGTAGTAGATGTGCGCGACCTTCGCAAATCATACCGTGACGATTCCCTTCCTCTAAATGGCGTACGGTTCTGCTACGCAGTCTGGACATCCGCGCCGAATTTTCGAACTACGATTTGGGGGAAAATACAGATAATTAATTATATCGATTTTAAATATATTTCCTTCAGCTAAATGTATCCAACGAAATCTTAAAATTTTTCGATCCCGAATATAAAGGTGTGCT
>NW_017102360.1:0-1101 GCF_001263275.1 Habropoda laboriosa
GTAATATTTCGTTGGTCACATTTAGTTTTAGGAATTATTTTTAAAGTCGAAATATTTAGTCATCTGTATTTGCCCCTCCAAAGTAGTTAGAAATTTCGACTCCGATGTCCAGAATGCACAGCAGAATCGTACTTCCTTTAGAGTACGAGTATCGTGCCGGTACGTTACGTGAAAATCGCGAAGAAATACAATCACCTAGCCGACGTTATGGGTGTATATTCGCTTCTTTTAACAGTAAGGCCGGAACCTTTTGAGCTTTGATTAACAAAGCACACGTTTATATTCGAGGTCGAAAAATTGTAAGATTTATTGTTTACATTTAGCTGAAGGACTTATATTTAATATCGAAATATTTAATTATCTGCATTTGCCCCCATCCTCGTGGTTCGAAAAGTCGACGCCGATGACCAGAATGCATAGCAGAACTGTACGCCATTTAGAGGACGCGAATCGTCCCAGTATGATATTCGAAGGTCGCGACGTACTACTATAACCATGTGCGACGTTATATGCGTATATTCGCTTCGTTTAACGGTAAGCCCAGAACCGTTTGAGATTTCAATAACAAAGCAAACCTTTGTATTCTCTATCAAAAATTGGTAAGATTTCGTTGGTCACATTTAGATTTTGGAATTAATATTAACACAGAAATATTTAATTATCTGTATTTTCCCCCACATCGTAGTCCGAAAATTCGACGCCACGTCCAGAATGCATAGCAGAATCAAACACAATTAGAGTACGAATATCGCCGCAGTATGATATGTGAAAGTAACGAAGAACTACTATCGTCTAGCCGACGTTATAGATGTATATTCCCTTCGTTTAACAGTAACACGGCAACCGGGTGAGATATTGAAGATCCAAGAACAACTTCGTTTTCGGTATCACAAAGAGGCAAGATTTTGTTGGGAACATTCAGTTGTAGGAAATATGTTGAAAGTCGATATAATTAATTATCTGTATTTTCCCCCACCATCGTAGTTCAGAAATTCGACGCCGATGTCCAGAATGCATGGCAAAACCGTACGCCTTTAGGAGTATGAGTATCGCCCAAGTATCTTATGTGAAAATCGCGAATAAATACTATCACCTAACCGA
>NW_017102360.1:4795-5148 GCF_001263275.1 Habropoda laboriosa
ACGTTACGTGAAAATCGCGAAGAAATACTATCTCCAAGCGCGACGTTATATTTGTATTTTCGATTCGTTTAACAGTAACGCGGGAACCGTTTGCGCTATTGAAAAAACAAACCACTCTTTTGTATTCGGTACCAAAAAAAGATAAGGTTTCATTGGTAACTTTTATTTAGTGGAATCCTTTCCAATGATGAAATATTTATTTATTTCTATTGTCCCCCACATCGTAGATCGCAAATTCTACGCCGACGTCAAGTATGCATAGCAGAATCAAACAGCATTTAGAGAACTATTATCGCCGCAGTAGGTTATGTGAATGTCGCGAAGAACTACTATCGCCTAGCCGACGTTATAGG
>NW_017102361.1:0-560 GCF_001263275.1 Habropoda laboriosa
GGTTAATGACAATTAATTAGTTGATGGTGTATATTTTAATCGTTGGTATGCATGTCTAACTGAACAAATAAACAGTGGTTGTTATGAAACTCGAGCGCGTTGTTATAAAAAAAACAAACTAACCTGATGCAGGTCACACAAACAGTGGTTGATATATGATATTCGATTGTAATAAGGGTTAATTTAATTTTTTGTTGATAAAGGGGTAGCAATAAATAAAATAACTGTCCTATGAGCCGCGGTTGACATTGCAGTGGTTAATAACAATTAATTAGTTGATGGCGTATATTTTAATCGATGGTATGCATGTCGAATTAAACAAATTAACAGTGGTTGCTATGGAACACGAGAGCGTTGTTATAAAAAAAAAAAACTAACCTGATGCAGGTCACTGGAGCAAGAAACAGTGGTTGATATATGATATTCGAGTGCAATAACGGTTAATTTAATTTTTTCTTGATAAAGAGGCAGCAATAAATAAAGTAACTGTCCTATTGGCCGCGGTTGACATTGCAGTGGTTAATAACTATTAATTAGTTGTTGGCGTATCTTTTAATCGA
>NW_017102362.1:0-320 GCF_001263275.1 Habropoda laboriosa
GGTTTGTTTTTTCATTAGCTCAAACGGTTCCAGTGTTCCTGTTAAACGAAGCGAATATACTCCAAGTACATCTCGCTGGGAGATAGTATTTCTTCGCGATTTTCACGTAACGTACCGCTACGGTGCTCATACTCGAAAAGGAGTACATTTCTGTTATGCATTCTGGACATGGGCGTCGAATTTACGAACTCCGATGGTGGGCGAAAATCAGATAAATAAAAATTTCGACTTTAGACATAATGGCAACAATAAAAAATACCCAACCAAATCTTACCTTTTGTTGGTACGGAATACGAAGGTGTGGTTGATTCCTCAATATC
>NW_017102363.1:0-591 GCF_001263275.1 Habropoda laboriosa
ATACAGATAATTAACTATTTGGACTTTAATTATAAGTCCTTCAGCTAAATGTATCCAACGAAACCTTACAATTTTTTGATCCCGAATATAAAGGTCTGCTTGGTTCTTCAATATCTCACACGGTTGCCGTGTTACTGTTAAACGAAGCGAATATTCACCTTTAACGTCGGCAAGGCGATAGTAGTTCTTCGAGACTTTCACGTAACGTACCGGTACACTACTACTACTCTAAATGGAGTACATTACAGCTACGCAATCTGGACATCGGCGTCGAATATGCGAACTACGATGAGGGTCAAATACCGATAATTAGTTATATCGACTTTTATAATAATTCCTACAACAGAATGTTCCCAACGAAACCTTACCTTTTCTTGGTACCGAATACAAAGGTGTGGTTTGTTTTTTCAATTGCTCAAACGGTACGCGTGTAACTGTTAAACGAAGCGAATATACACATACAACGTCGCGCTTGGAGATGGTATTTCTTCGCGACTTTCACGTAATGTACGGTACGATACTCGTACCCTAAATGGAGTCCACTTCTGCTATGCATGCTGGACATCGGCGTCGAATTTTCGAACTACGATT
>NW_017102364.1:0-637 GCF_001263275.1 Habropoda laboriosa
TATTTGTTCCAAACGAAATCTTACCGTTTTTTGGTACCGAATACAAAGGTGTGCCTGGTTCTTCAATATCTCACACGGTTGCTGTGTTACTGCTAACCGAACCGAATATACACATATAACGTCGCACATGGATATAGTTTTACTTCGCGACCTTCGCATATCATACTCAGGATTTTCACGTAACGTACCGGAACGATACTCCTACTCAAAATAGAGTATGATTATGCTATGCATTCTGGACATCGGCGCCGAATTTTCTAACTACTTCAGTGGGGGCAAATACAGATAACTATATATTTCGACTTTAAAAATAAACCCTACAAATAATTGTTCCCGTAGAAATCTTGCCTTTTTTCGGTACCGAAAACGAAGGTGTGGTTTGTTTTTTCAATAGCACACACGGTTCCCGTGTTACTGTTAAACGAAGCGAATATACACATACAACGTCGGGCGTGGAGAAGGCTCACGCAACGTACCGGTACGATACACGTACTCTAAATGGAGTACATTTCTACTATGCATTCCGGACATCGGCGGCGAATTTTCGAACTACGATTCGAATTTACGAACTACCATGATGGGTCAAATTCAGATAACTAAATATTTCGACTTTATAAATAATTCCTTCAGATAAATG
>NW_017102365.1:0-2629 GCF_001263275.1 Habropoda laboriosa
CCGAACACAAAGGTGTGGTTTGTTTTTTCAATAGGTCAAACGGTTCCCGTGTTACTGTTAATCAAAGCGAATATGTACATATAACAACATCGACTAGGTGATAGTAATTTTTCGCGACAACCACATAAAATACTGAGGCGATAGTCGTACTCAAAATAGCTTACGATTCTGCTATGCATTCTGGACATCGGCGTCGAGTTTTCGAACTACGATGTTGGGGGGAAATAAAGATAATAAAATATTTCGACTTTAATAAAATTCCTTCACCTAAATGTATCCAACGAAGTCATACAATTTTTTTATCCCGAATTAAAAGGTGTTTTTGGTTCTTCAGTATCTGACAAGGTTGCCGTGTTACTGTTAAACGAAGCGAATATACACCTATAACGTTGGCTAGGCGATAGTATTGTTTCGTGACTTTCACATAACATACTGCAGCGAGACTCGTAATCTAGATGTGGTTTGATTCTGTTTTGCATTCTGGACGTCGGCGTCGAATATTCGAACTACGCTGAGGGGGGAAATACCGATAATTAAATGTTTCGACGATAATAATATTTCCTCAAAGTAAATGTATCCAACGAAATCTAAGAATATTTTGATCCCGAATATGAAGGTGTGCTTGGTTCTACAATATCTCACACGCATGCCGTGTTACTGTTAAACGAAGCGAATATACACCTATGACGTCGGCTAGGCGATAGTAATTCTTCGTGACTTTCACACAACAAACTGCGAACATTCGCGTCCTCTAAATGGCGAACGGTTCTGCTATGCATTCTGGACGTCGGCGTCGAATTTTCGAACTACGATGTTGGGGGAAAATACAGATAATTAAATATTTCGACTTTAATAATAATTCCTACAAATAAATGTGACCAAAGTAATCTTACCTTCTTTTGGTACCGAATAGAAAGGTGTGGTTTGTTCTTCAAAGCTCAAACGGTTCCGGTGTTACGGTTAAACGCAGCGAATATACACACATAAAGTCGCGCATGGTTATCGTAGTTCTGCGCGAGCTTCGCATATCATACTGGGACGATTCTCTTCCTCTAAATGGCGTACGGTTCTGCAATGCATTCTGGCCGCCGGCGCCGAATTTTCGATATACGATTTGGGGGAAAATACAGATAATTAAATATTTCGACTTTAAATATAATTCCTTCAGCTCAATGTATCCATCGAAATCTTACAATTTCTTGATCCCGAATATAAAGGTGTGCTTGGTTCTTCAATATCCCACACGGTGCCGATGTTACTGATAAACGAAGCGAATGTACACATATAACGTCGCACACTGTTATTGTATTTCTACGCGACCTTCCCATATCATACTGGGACTATTCTCGTCCTCTAAATGACGTACGGTTCTGCAATGCATTCTGGCCGCCGGCGCCGAATTTTCGAAATACGATAATGGGGGAAAATATAGATAATTAAATATTTCGATTTTAGACATAATTGCAACAAATAAATAGACACTACCAAATCTTACCTTTTTCTGGTACCGAATATGAAGAAGCGGTTTGTTTATTCAATAGCTCAGACGGTTCCGGTGTTACTGTTAAATGATGCGAATCGACACATATAACGTCGCACACGATTATAGTAGTTCTCGGCGACCTTCGCATATCATACTGGGACGATTCACGTCCTCTAAATGGCGCACGGATCTGCTATGCATTCTGGATGCCGGCGTCGAATTTTAGAACTACGATGCTGGGGGCAAATACAGATAACTAAATGTTTCGACTTTTAAAACAATTCCTTCAGCTAAATGTATCCAACGAAATCTTACCTTTTTTTGGTACCGAATACAAAGACAAATAATTAAATATTTCGACGTTAAAAATAATTCCTAAAACTAAATGTGACCAACGAAACCTTACCTTTTTTTGGTACGGAATAAAAAGGTGTGCTTTGTTCTTCAATATATCACACAGTTGCCCTGTTACCGTTAAGCGATGCAAATATACACCTATAACGTCGGCTAGGAGATAGTAGTTCTTCGCGACTTTCACATTACATACTGCGGCAACTCTCATACGCTAAATGGCTTACGATTCTGCTATGTATTCTGGACGACGGCGTCGTATTTTAGAACTAAGGTGGTGGCGGCAAACACAGATAATTATGTATTTCGACGTTAAAAATAATTTCTAAAACTAAATGTGACCAACGAAGTCTTGTATCTTTTTCTACCGAAAACGAAGTTGTGCTTGGTTCTTCAATATCTCACACGGTTGCCGTGTTACTGTTAAACGGAGGGAATATACACCTATTACGTCAGCTAGGCGAAAGTAGTTGTTCTGGACGACGGCGTCGAATATAAGAACTACGATGGTGGGGGATAATACAAATAATGAATTATTTCGACGTTAATTATAATTCCTAAAACTAAATGTGACCAAGAAAGTCGACTTTAAAAATATTCTCTACAAACAATTGTTCCCAACGAAAGCTTACCTTTTTCTGGTACCGAATACAAAGGTGTGGAATTATTTTTTCAATAGCTCAAAAAGTTCCCGTGTTTCTGTTAAACGATGCGAATATACACCTATTACGCCGCGCTTGGAGATAGTAGTTCTTCGCGATTTGCACGTAACCTACCGCTACGATTTTGGCTCCC
>NW_017102366.1:0-5085 GCF_001263275.1 Habropoda laboriosa
AACTACGATGGTGGGGGCAAATACAGATAATATAAATATTTCCATTTTAAATATAATTCCTTCCGCTGAGTGTATATAACAAAATCTTACATTTTATTCATCCCGATTATAAAGGTGTGCTTGGTTCTTCAATATCACACAGGGTTGCCGTGTTTCTGTTAAACGAAATGATTATACACCTATACCGTCGGATAGACGATAGTAGTCCTTCGCGACTATAACATAACCAACTGCGGCGACTTTCGTACTATAAATGGGGTTTGATTCTGCTATGTATTCTGGACACCGGGGTCGTATTTTCGATCTACGATGGAGGGGGAAGATACAGATAATTAAATATTTCGACGTTAATAATAATTCCTAAAACTAAATGTGACAAAGATATCTTACCATTTTTTGATGCTGAATATAAGGTTGTGCTTTGTTATTCAGGGCATAAACGGTTCCGGTCTTACTTTTAAATGAAGCGAATGTACACATATAACGTCGCACACGGTTATAGTATTTCTTCGCGACCTTCGCAAATCATACTGGGACGATTCCCGTCCTCTAAATGGCGTACGGTTCTGCTATGCACTCTGGACGCCGGCGTCGAATATAAGAACTACGATGGTGGGGTAAAATACAGATAATTAAATACTTCGACATTAAATATAGTTCCTCAAACTAAATGTGTCCAACGAAACCTTAACTTTTTTTGGTACCGAATACAAAGTTGTGGTATGTTTTTTCAATAGCTCAAACGGTTCCCGTGTTACAGTTAAACAAAGCGAATATACACCTATAACGTCGCGCTTGGTGACAGTATTTCTTCGCGAATTACACGTATCGTACAGGTACGATACTCGTACTCTAAATGTAGTCCATTTCTGCTATGCACTCTGGACACCGGGGTCGAATTTTCAAACTACAATGTGGGAGAAAATACGTATATTTAAATATTTCGACGTAAAAATAATTGCTAAAACTAAATGCGACCAAAGAAATCCTACCTTTTTTTGGTACCGAATACAAAGTTGTGGTTTGTTTTTTCAATCGCTCAAACGGTTCCCGTGTTACAGTTAAACAAAGCGAATATACACCTATAACGTCGCACTTGGTGACAGTATTTCTTCGCAATTTTCACGTATCGTACAGGTACGATAATCGTACTCTAAATGGAGTACGATTATGCAATGCTTTCTGGACGTAGCTTCGAATTTTCGAACTACGATGGTGGGGGAAAACACAGATAATTAAATATTTCGACATTAAATATAATACCTTCAGTTCAATGTATCCAATGAAATCTTACCTTTTTTGGTTCCGAATTCAAAGGTGTGGTTTGTTTTTTCAATAGCTCAAAAATTTCCCGTGTTACTGTCAAACGAAGCGAATTTACACATATAACGTCGCTCTTGGTGACAGTATTTCTTCGCGAATTTCACGTATCGTACAGGTACGATACTCGTACTCTAAATGTAGTCCATTTCTGCTATGCACTCTGGACACCGGGGTCGAATTTTCAAACTACAATGTGGGAGAAAATACATATATTTAAATATTTCGACGTAAAAATAATTGCTAAAACTAAATGCGACCAAAGAAATCCTACCTTTTTTTGGTACCGAATACAAAGTTGTGGTTTGTTTTTTCAATCGCTCAAACGGTTCCCGTGTTACAGTTAAACAAAGCGAATATACACCTATAACGTCGCACTTGGTGACAGTATTTCTTCGCAATTTTCACGTATCGTACAGGTACGATAATCGTACTCTAAATGGAGTACGATTATGCAATGCTTTCTGGACGTAGCTTCGAATTCTCGAACTACGATGGTGGGGGAAAACACAGATAATTAAATATTTCGACATTAAATATAATACCTTCAGTTCAATGTATCCAATGAAATCTTACCTTTTTTGGTTCCGACTTCAAAGGTGTGGTTTGTTTTTTCAATAGCTCAAAAATTTCCCGTGTTACTGTCAAACGAAGCGAATTTACACATATAACGTCGCTCTTGGTGACAGTATTTCTTCGCGAATTTCACGTATCGTACAGGTACGATACTCGTACTCTAAATGTAGTCCATTTCTGCTATGCACTCTGGACACCGGGGTCGAATTTTCAAACTACAATGTGGGAGAAAATACATATATTTAAATATTTCGACGTAAAAATAATTGCTAAAACTAAATGCGACCAAAGAAATCCTACCTTTTTTTGGTACCGAATACAAAGTTGTGGTTTGTTTTTTCAATCGCTCAAACGGTTCCCGTGTTACAGTTAAACAAAGCGAATATACACCTATAACGTCGCACTTGGTGACAGTATTTCTTCGCAATTTTCACGTATCGTACAGGTACGATAATCGTACTCTAAATGGAGTACGATTATGCAATGCTTTCTGGACGTAGCTTCGAATTCTCGAACTACGATGGTGGGGGAAAACACAGATAATTAAATATTTCGACATTAAATATAATACCTTCAGTTCAATGTATCCAATGATAAACTAAATGTGATAAACGAAACCATACCTTTCTTTGGTACCGAATACACAGTCGTTGTTTTTCTTTTCAATAGCTCAAACGGTTCCCGTGTTACTGTTAAGCGAAGCTAATAAACACATATAACGTCTAGCTTGGAGATAGTATATCCTTGCGATTTGCACGTAACGTAACGGTACGATACTCCTACTCGAAATGGAGTACGATTCTGCTATGCAATCTGAATCCGGCATCCAATTTTCGACCTACGATGGTGGGGGCAATTACAGATAACTAAATATTTCGACTTTAAAAATAATCGCTACAAATAAATAAACCCAACAAAATCTTACCTCGGTTTGAAACCGAATACAAAGGTGTGCTTGGTTCTTCAATATCTCACACGGTCGCCGTGTTACTGTTAAACGAAGGGAATATACACCTATAACGTCGGCTAGGCGATAGTAGTTCTTCGCGACTTTCACATAACAGACTGCGGCGATATTCGTTCTCTAATGGTATTTGATTCCGCTATGCATTCTGGACGTGGCGTCAAATTTTCGAACTACGATGTCGCAGGAAAATACAGATAATTAAATATTTCGACTTTAAAAATAATACCTTCGGCTAAATGTATGCAATAAATCTTACGATATTTCGACCCCGAATATAAAGGTGTGCTTGGTTATTCAAAACTCAAACGGTTCCGGAGTTACTGTGAAACGAAGCGAATATACACATATAACGTCGCACATGGATATAGTAGTACTTCGCGAACTTCGCATATCATACTGGGACCATTCGGGTCCTCTAATTGGCGTATTATTCTGTTTTGCATTCTGGTCGCCGGCGTCGAATTTTCGAAATACGATGTGGGGGAAAATACAGATATTTAAATATTACGTCGTTAGTAATAATACCAACAAATAAATATTCCGAACGAAATCTTACCATTTTTTGGTACCGAATACAAAGGTGAGGATTGTATGTTCAATAGCTCAAATGGTTCCCGTATTACTGTTAAAGGCAGCGACTATACACCTACAACGTCGAGCTTGCAGATAGGATTTTTTCGCGACTTTCACGTAATGTACCGGTACGATACACGTACTCGAAATGGAGTACGATTGTGCTATGCATTCTGGCCACCGGCGTCCAATTTTCGAACTACGATGTGGGGGAAAATACAGATAATTAAATATTACGACTTTAGACATAATGGCAACAAATAAATAGACCCAACCATATCTTACCTTTTTTTGGTACCGAATACGAAGGAGTGGCTTGTTTTTTCAATAGCTCAAACGGTTCCCGTGTTACTGTTAATCGATGATAATATACACATATAACGTCGGCTAGGTGATAGTATTTCTTCGCGATTTTCACGTAACGTAACGGCACGATACTCGTACTCTAAAGGGAGTACGATTCTGCTGTGCATTCTGGACGTCGGCGTCGTATTTTCGATCTACGATGGTGAAGGAAAATACAGATAATATTATATTTCGACTTTAAAAATAATTCCTAAAACAAAATGTGACCAACGAAAATTAACCATTTTTTGATTCAGAATACAAAGGTGTGTTTATTATTCAAAGCTCAAACGGTTCCGGCCTTACTGATAAACGAAGCGAATATACACATATAACGTCGCACATGGATATAGTAGTACTTCGCGAACTTCGCATATCATACTGGGACCATTCGGGTCCTCTAATTGGCGTATTATTCTGTTTTGCATTCTGGTCGCCGGCGTCGAATTTTCGAAATACGATGTGGGGGAAAATACAGATATTTAAATATTACGTCGTTAGTAATAATACCAACAAATAAATATTCCGAACGAAATCTTACCATTTTTTGGTACCGAATACAAAGGTGAGGATTGTATGTTCAATAGCTCAAATGGTTCCCGTATTACTGTTAAAGGCAGCGACTATACACCTACAACGTCGAGCTTGCAGATAGGATTTTTTCGCGACTTTCACGTAATGTACCGGTACGATACACGTACTCGAAATGGAGTACGATTGTGCTATGCATTCTGGCCACCGGCGTCCAATTTTCGAACTACGATGTGGGGGAAAATACAGATAATTAAATATTACGACTTTAGACATAATGGCAACAAATAAATAGACCCAACCATATCTTACCTTTTTTTGGTACCGAATACGAAGGAGTGGCTTGTTTTTTCAATAGCTCAAACGGTTCCCGTGTTACTGTTAATCGATGATAATATACACATATAACGTCGGCTAGGTGATAGTATTTCTTCGCGATTTTCACGTAACGTAACGGCACGATACTCGTACTCTAAAGGGAGTACGATTCTGCTGTGCATTCTGGACGTCGGCGTCGTATTTTCGATCTACGATGGTGAAGGAAAATACAGATAATATTATATTTCGACTTTAAAAATAATTCCTAAAACAAAATGTGACCAACGAAAATTAACCATTTTTTGATTCAGAATGAATACAGATAATATATTATACCGACATTCAAAATAATTGCTGTAACTGACGGTTCCCAACGAAATCTTACATTCTAATGATCCCGAATACAATGGTGTTGTTTGTTTTATCAATAGCTCAAACGGTTACCGTGTTAATGT
>NW_017102367.1:0-534 GCF_001263275.1 Habropoda laboriosa
CCGTACTCTCCTTTGCCGTAAGGGCGTCCGAAAGCTAGGCTTGGTACTCTCCCACTCTGAAGGGCGACCGATCTCCCAGCACAGTACAGCAAGACTGCTTGACCGCGTCCGCGACCGTGGTATTTATAGTTGAACGCGGCTTATCAACAAGACGCGCCGTTAAGTGTTTTCCCGCGCGAAACCGCGAGACTCCCGCGTAAAACCGCGAGTCTCCCGCGTAAAACCGCGAGTCTACCGCGGATTGCAAGCTAGTTTCTTCTAGAAGCTTCTATCGCTTCGCGATTATTTGATTGACGACGAGGATAGAGTGTCGTCCCTCTTCTCACTTCCTCCCGCGGAATGGAAATTTTTGTCGCCGTGTTCGTTGATGGTTGTTGCATTGTTTATTAATTTTAAAGAGACACGATACAATTTCAAACATTCAGGTCAGCTGAGTAGAGAAAGAAGGAAGGAAATGATAATACTAAATTTGAAGACATAAATTAGAGAAAATTTTAGACAGAAATTATTTCACGGTATTATAACATATAAATG
>NW_017102368.1:0-5317 GCF_001263275.1 Habropoda laboriosa
TCTAATGGAGATTGATTCTGCGATGCAATCTGGACGTGGCGTCCAATTTTCGAACTACGATGGGGGGGGGAAATACAAATAATTAAATATATCTACTTTAAAAATAATTCCTACAACGGAATGTTCCCAACGAAATCTTACCCTCGTTTGGTACCGAATACAAAGGTGTACCTAGTCCTAAAATATCTCACACGGTTACCGTGTTACTGTTAAACGAAGCGAATATACAAATATAACGCGGCTCGGTAACAGTAATTCTTCGCGACTTTCACAGTAACGTACCGGTACGATACTCGTACTCTAAATGGAATACGATTCTGCTATGCAATCTGGACTTCGGCGTCGAATTCTCTCAGTACGATGGTGGGGGCAAATACAGATAACTAAATATTTCGACATTAAAAATATTCCCTAGAAATAAATAGTCCCAGCGAAATCATACAATTTTCTGATCCCGAATGAAAAGGTGTGATATGTTTTTTCAATAGCTAAATCGGTTCCCGTGTTACTGTTAAACCAAGCGTAAATACGCATATAACGTCGCGCTTGGAAATACTATTTCTTCGCGACCTTCGCTAATCATACAGGTACGATTCACGTCCTCTAAAAGGCGCACGGTTCTGCTATGCATTCTGGATGCCGACGTCGACTTTTCTATCTACGATGTGGGGGAAAATACAAACAATTAAATATTTCGACATTAAATATAATTCCTTCAGTTAAATGTATCCAATGAAATCTTACCTTTTCTTGGTAACGAATACGAAGGTGTGGATTGTTCTTCCAATAGCTCAAACGGTTTCCGTGTTACTGTTAAACGAAGCGAATATACACATATAACGTCACGCTTAGAGATGATATTTCTTCGCGGTTTTCACGTAACGTACAGGTACGGTACTCTTTCTCTAAATGGAAAACACTTCTGCTATATATTCTGGACTTCGGCGCCGAATTTTCCAACTTCGATGGTGGGGCAAATACAGATAATTAAATATTTCGACTTTAAATATAATTCCTTCAGCTCAATATATACAATAAATCCTACAATTTTTTGATCCCGAATATAAAGGTGTGCTTGGTTATTCAATATCTCACACGGTTGCCGTGTTACAGTTAAACGAAGCGATAATACACATATGACGTCGCAAATGGTTATAGTAGTTCTTCGCGACCTTCGCATATCATACTGGGACGATTCTCGTCGTCTAAATGGCGTACTTTTCTGCTCTGCATTCTGGACGCCAGCATCGAATTTTCGAACTACGATGTGGGGGAAACTACAGATGATTAAATATTTCGACGTTAGAAATAATTCCAACAAATAAATGTTCCCCACGAAATCTTACCATTTCTGGTACCGAATATGAAGGTGTGTTTTTTTTTTCAATAGCTCAAACATTTCCTGTGCTACTGTAAAACAAAGCGAAGTTACACATATAACGTCGCTCTTGGAGATAGTATTCCTTCGCGATTTTCACGTATTGTTCCGGTCCGATACTCGTACTCGAAATGTCGTTCGATTCTGCAATGCATTCTGAACATCGGCGTCGAATTTTCGAATTACTTTGGTGGAGGAATATACAGATAATTAAATATTTCCATTTTAAATATTATTCCTTCAGCTTAATGCATCCAAAGAAAGCTTACAATTTTTCGACCCCGAATATAAAGGTATGCTTGGATATTCAAAGCTCAAACGGTTCCGGTGTTACTGTGAAACGAAGCGAATATACACATATAACGTCGCACATGGATATAGAAGTTCTCCGCGACCTTTGCATATCATACTGGGACGATTCTCGTTCTCTAAATGGCCTACGGTTCTGCAATGCATATTGGACGCCGGCGTGGAATTACCGAACTACGATGGTGGGGGAAAATTCAGATAATTAAATATTTCGACGTTAGACATAATTACATCAAATAAATAGACCCAAACAAACCTGACCTTTTTTTGGTACCGAATACGATGGAGTGGTTTGTTTTTTCAATAGCTCAAACTATTCCGGTGTTACTGTTAACCGATGCGAATGTACACATATAACGTCGCACATGGTTATAGTAATTCTCCGCGTCCTTCGCATATCATACTGGGACGATTCTCGTCCTCTAAATGGCGTACGTTTCTGCTATGCATTCTGCACATCGGTGTCGAATTTCCGAACTACGATGGTGGGGACAAATACAGATAATTAAGTATTTCGACTTTAAATGTAATTCCTTCAGTTAAATGTATCCAACAAAATCTTAGAATTCTTTGGTCAGGTATATAAATGTGTGCTTGGATCTTCAATATCTCACACGGTTCCCGTGTTATTGTTAAACGAAGCGAATATACAAATATAACGTCGGCTAGGTGATAATAGTTCTTCGCGACTTTCACATAACATATTCCGGCAATTGTCGTACTCTAAATGGCGTACGATTCTGCTACGCCTTTAGGACGACGGCATTGAATTTTAGAACTACGATGATGGGTGCAAATACAGATAATTAAATATATCGACTTTAAAAATGATTCCTACAAATGAATGTTGCCAACGAAATCATACCTTTTTCTGGTACCGAATAAAAAGGTGTGGTTTGTTTTATCAATAGCTCCAACGGTTCCCGTGCTACGAAGCGAATATACACATATAACGGCGCACTTGGAGATAGTACTTCTTTGCGATTTTCACGTAACGTACCGGTACGATACTCGTACTCTAAATGGAGTATGATTCTGCTATGCATTCTGGACATCGGCGTCGAATTTTCGAAATACGATGGTGTGGGCAAAAACAGATAACTAAATATTTCGAATTTAAATATAATTCCTTCAGCTAAATGTATACAGTAAATCTTACACTTTTTTAATCCCGAATATATGGGTGAGCTTTGTTATTCAAATCTCAAACGGTTGCCGCGTTTCTGTTAAACGAAGCGAATATACAAAAATAACGCGGCTAGGTGACAGTAGTTCTTCGCGACTTTCACATAACATCCTGGGCGGATACTTGTACTCTAAACGGCGTAGGATTCCACTACGCATTCTGGACATCGCCGTCGAATTTTCGAACAACGATGTGGGCGAAAATACAGATACTTAAATATTTCGACTTTAAAAATAATTCCAACAGCTAAATGTATGCAACGAAATCTTAGAATTTTTTGGTGATAAATATAAGTGTGTGGCTGGTTCTTCAATATCTCACTCGGTTCCCCTGTTACCTTTAATCGAAGCGTATATACACATATAAAGTCGCGCTTGGAGATAGTATTTCTTCGCGATTTTCACGTAATGTACCGGTAAGATACTCGCACTCCGAATGGAGAACGATTCTGCTATGCACTCTGGACATCGGCGCCGAATTTTCGAACAACGGTGATGGGGGCAAATACAGATAATTAAATATTTAGGCATTAAATATAATTCCTTCAGCTAAATGCATCCAACACAATCTTACAATTTTTTTGATCCCGAATATAAAGGTGTGCTTGGTTCTTCAATATCTCACATGGTTGCCGTGTTACTGTTAAACGAAGCGAATATACACATATGACGTTGGCTAGGCGATAGTATTTCTTCGCGACATTAACATAAAATACTGCGGCGATACTCGAACTCTAAATGGATTACGATTCTGCTATGCATTCTGGAGGGCGACGTCGAATATAAGAACTACGATGGTGGGGGCATATACAGATAATTAAATATTTCGACGTTAAATATAGTTCCTGAAACTAAATGTGACCAAAGAAATTTCATCATTCTTTGATGCCGAATACAAGTGTGTGCATTGTTATTCAAAGCTCAAACGTTTCTGGTCTTACATTTAAAAGAAGCGAATATACACATATAACGTCGCTCATGGTTATAGTATATCTTCGCGACCTTCGCATATCATACTGGGACTATTCACGTCCTCTAAATAGCGCACGGTTGTGCTATGCATTCTGGATGCCGGCGTCGAATTTCCTATCTACAAAGTACGGGAAAATACAAATAATTAAATATTTCGTCGTTGGAAATAATTCCAACAAATAAATGTTCCCAACAAAACCTTATCTTTTTTTGGTACCGAGTACAAAGTTCTGGTTTGTTATTGCTATAGTTCAAACGGTTCCCGTGCCATTGTTAAACGATGCGAATATACACATATAACGTCGCACAAGGTTATAGTATTTCTTCGCGACCTTCGCATATCATACCGGGACGATTCTCGTCCTCTAAATGTCCTACGATTCTGCTATGCATTCTGGACTCCGGCGTCCAATTTTCGAACTACGATGTGTGGGAAAATACAGATGACTAAATATTTCAACGTAAAAATACTTGCTAAAGCTAAATGTGACCAATGAAATCTTACCTTTTTTTGGTACCGAATACAAATTTGTGGTTTGTTTTTTCAATAGCTCAAACAGTTCCCGTGTTACTGTTAATCGAAGCGAATATACAAATGTAACGTTGACTAGATGATAGTAGTCCTTCGCGATTTTCGCGCAACGTACTGGTACGATAATCGTACTCTAAATGGAGTACGATTCTGCTAGGCATTCTGGACTTCGGCGCCGAATTATCGAACTACGATGGTGGGGGAAAATACACATAATTAAATATTTCGACGTCAAAAGGATTGCTAAAACTAAATGTGACCAATGAAATCTTACCTTTTTTTGGTACCGAATACAAAGTTTGGGTTTGTTATTTCAATAGCTCACACGGTTGCCGTGTTGCTGTTAAACGAAGCGAATATACACATATAACGTCGCACATGGTTATAGTAGTTCTGCGCGACCTTCGCAAATCATACCGTGACGATTCTCTTCCTCTAAATGGCGTACGGTTCTGCTATGCATATAGGACGCCGGCGTCGAATTTTCGAACTATGAAGTGGCGGAAAATACAGATAATTAAATATTTCGACGTCAAAAGGATTGCTAAAACTAAATGTGACCAATGAAATCTTATCTTTTTTTGGTAACGAATACAAAGGTGTGCTTGGTTCTTCAATATCTCACACGGTTGCCGTGTTTCAGTTAAACGAAGGGCATATAAAATTATAACATCGGCTAGGCGATAGTATTTCTTCACGACTTGCACATAACATACTGCGGCAATTGTCGTAATCTAAACGGCGTACGATTCTGCAGTGCATTCTGGAGGGCGGCGTCGAATATAAGAACTTCGATGGTGTGGGCAAATACAGATAATTAAATATTTCGACGATAATACCTTTTTGTGGTACTGAATACAAAGTTGTGGATTGTTTTTTCAATTACTCAAACGGTTCCCGTGTTACTGTTAAAAGAAGCGAATATACACACATAACGTCTC
>NW_017102369.1:0-261 GCF_001263275.1 Habropoda laboriosa
AAATAATCGCAACAAATAAATGTTCCCATCGAAATCTTACCTTTTCTTGGTACCGAAATCGAATGTATGGTTTGTTCTTTCAATAGCTCAAACGGTTCCATTGTTACAGATAAACGAATAGAATATAATCATATACCGTCACGCTAGAGATATTATTTCTTCGTGATTTTCAGGTAACTTACCGGTACGATACACGTTCTCTAAATGGAGTCTACTTCTGCTATGCATTCTGGAAATCGGCATCGAATATTCGAACTACGA
>NW_017102370.1:0-773 GCF_001263275.1 Habropoda laboriosa
GAGGACGAGAATTGTCACAGTTTGATATGGGAAGGTCGCGAAGAACTACTATAACTGTGTGCGCCGTTACATGTGTATATTCGCCTCGTTTAACAGTAACACGGCAACCGTGTGAGATATTGAAGAACCAAGCACACCTTTATATTCGGGATCAAAAAATTTTAAGATTTCCTTGCTTGCATTTATCTGAAGGAATTATATTCAAAGTCGATATATTAAATAATCTTAATTTTCCCCCACATCGTAGCCCGAAAATTACACTCGGATGTCCAGAATGCATAGCAGAAATGTACTCCATTTAGAGGACGTGAATCGTACCAGTATGATATCCGAAGGTCGCGAAGAACTACTATCACCTAGCCGACGTTATTTGTGTATCATGGCTTCGTTTGACAGTAACTCGGAAACTGTTTGAGCTAATGAAAAAACAATCCATTCCTTCGTATTCGGTACCAAAAGAAGGTAATATTTCGTTGGTCACATTTCGTTTTAGGAATTATTATTAACGTCGATATATTTAATTATCTGCATTTTCTCACAACTTCATAGTTCGAAAATTCGACGCCGATGTCCAGAATGCATAGCAGAATCGTACTGCATTTAGAGTACGAGTATCGTACCGGTACGTTACGTGAAAATCGGGAAGAAATACTAACTCCAAGCGCGACGTTATATGTATATATTCGCTTCGTTTAACAGTAACACGGGACCAGTTTGGCTCTTGAAAAAACAAACCACAACTTTGTATTCGGTACCAAAACAAGAGAAGATAT
>NW_017102371.1:0-1957 GCF_001263275.1 Habropoda laboriosa
CGAAGCGAATATACACATATAACGTCGCACCCAGATAAAGTAGTTCTTCGCGACCTTCCCATATCATACTGTGACAATCCTCGTCCTCCAAATGGCGTACGGTTCTGCTATGCATATTGGACGCCGGCGTCGAATTTTCGAACTACGATGTGGGGGAAAATACAGATAATTAAATATTTCTGCGTTAAAAATAATTCTTAAAACTAAATGTGACCAACGAAATCTTACCATTTTTGATACCGAATACAAAGTTTGGGTTTGATATTTCAATAGCTCACACGTTTGCCGTGTAACTGTTAAACGAAGCGAATATACACCTATAGCGTCGGCTAGGCGATAGTAGTTCTTCGCGACTTTCACATAACATACTGCGGCATTTCTGGTACTTTAAATGGAGCACGATTCTGCTATGCCTTCTGGACATCGGCGCCGAAATTTCGAACTACGATGTGGGGGAAAATACAGATAATTAAATATTTCGACTTTAAAAATAAATCCTTCTGCTAAATGTATACAATAAATCTTACAATTTTTCGCCCCCGTATATAAAGGTGTGCTTTGTTATTCAAAGCTCAGAGTGTTCCGGTGTTACTGTTAAAAGAAGCGATTATTCACATATAACGTCTCGTTAGGAGATAGTATTCATCCGCGGTTTTCAGGGAACGAACCGGTATGATACTCGTACTCTTAATGGAGTTCATTTCTGCTGTTCATTCTGGACATCTGCGTCGAATTTTCCCTCTACGATGGTCGGGGCAAATACAGATATTTAAGTATTTCGTCTTTAAATATAATTCCTTCAGCTAAATGTATACAATAAAACTTACAATTTATTGATCCCGAATATAAAGGTGTGCTTGGTTCTTCAATATCTCACACGGTTCCGGTGTTACTGATAAACGAAGCGTATATTCACATATAACGTCTCGCTTGGAGATAGTATTTCTTGGCGATTTTCACGAAGCGTACCGGAGCGATACTCGTCCTCTAATTGGCGTACGGTTCTGCTATGCATATTGGACGCCGGTGTCGAATTTACGAACTACGATGTGGGGGAAAATACAGCTAATTCAATATTTCGTCGTTAGAAATAATTCCAACAATTAAATGTCACCAACGAAATCTTACCTTTTTTTGGTACCGAATACAAAGGTGTGGTCTGTTTTTTCAATAGATCAAAAGGTCCCGTGTCAGTGTTAAACAAAACGAATATACACCTATAACGCCGCACATTGGTAAAGTAGTTCCTCGCGATCTTCCCATATCATATTGTGACGATTCTCGTCCTCCAAATGGCGTACGATTCTGCTATGCTTTCTGGACGCCGGCGTCGAATTTACGAACAACGATTTTGGGGGCAAATACAGATAATTTAATATTTTGACTTTAAAAATAATTCCTAAATCTAAATGTGACCAACGAAATATCACCATTTTTTGATACCGAATACAAATGTGTGCTTTGTTATTCATAGCTCAAACAGTTCCGTTGTTACTGTTAAACAAAGCGAATATACATATATAACGTGACGCTGGGAGATAGTATTCCTACGCGATTTTCACATTACGTACCGCTACGGTACTCATACTCGAAATGGAGTACATTTCTGCTATGCATTCTGGACATGGGCGTCGAATTTACGAACTGTGATGGTGTGTCATATGCAGATAATTAAATATATTCATTTTCAAAATAATTCCTACAGCTAAATGTATCCAACGAAATCCTTCAGTTTTTTTGATCCCGAAAATAAAGGTGTGCTTGTTTCTTCAATAACTCACACGGTCACCGTGTTACTGTTAAACGAAGCGAATATACACCTATAACGTTCGCTAGGCGATAGAAGTTCTTCGCGACTTTCACATAACATACTGCGGCGATATTCGTACTCTATATGGTGTTTGATTCTGCTATGAATTCTGGACGTCGGCGTCGAATTTTCGAACTACGATGGTGG
>NW_017102372.1:0-620 GCF_001263275.1 Habropoda laboriosa
ATTTAGAGGACGAGAATCGTCCCAGTATGATATGCGAAGTTCGCGAAGTACTACTATATCCATGTGCGAGGTTATATGTGTATATTCGCTTCGCTTCACAGTAACACCGGATTCGTTGGAGCTTTGAATAACCAAGCACACCTCTATATTCGGGGTCGAAAAATTGTACGATTTATTGCACACATTTAACCGAAGGTATTATTTTTAAAGTCGAAATATATAATTATTTGTATTTTCCCCCACATCGTAGATTGAAAAGTCGACGTCGGCATCCAGAATGCATAGCCGAATCAAACACCAAGTAGAGTACGAATATCGCCGTAGTATGTTATGTGAATGTCGCGAAGAACTACTATCACGAAGTACTACAATATCCATATGCGACGTTATAGATGTATATTCGCTTCGTTTATCAGTAACACGGCAACCGGTGAGATATTGAAGAACACAGCACACCTACAAATTCGGGATCAAGAAATTGTAAGGTTTCGTTCGGAACATTCAGTTGTAGCAATTATTATTAACGTCGAAATATTTAATTATCTGTATTTTCTCAAACATCGTAGTGTGAAAATTCGACGCCACATCCAGAATGCATAGCGGAATCAATCACCATTAGA
>NW_017102373.1:0-295 GCF_001263275.1 Habropoda laboriosa
GAAAACAGCAGTATTTCAGTTTACATTCGTTAAATCACGTTTTACGTGTCGAAAAATGCATAACAAACAGAAAACAGTCGTGTGCCGTAATGCATCAACGTGGTTTGTCGCGAGAAAACAGCAGTATTTCAGTTTATATTCGTTAAAACTCGTTTTACGTGGCGAAACAAGTATAATAATGAGATAACAGATGTTTGCAATACAGCGATACGTGGTTTATCGCGAGAAAACCGAAGTATTTCAGTTTATATTCGTTAAAACTCGTTTTACGTTGTCAAACATGCAAAATAAAATG
>NW_017102374.1:0-3858 GCF_001263275.1 Habropoda laboriosa
GGAAGAGCTCTCCGAAACGCGACATTATTCATCGGAGGAACGAGGATGCGAGCAGCATTTTCGAGATAACGTTACGCGGGATCGAACCGGTCGTTATATCGTCGCGCTCCCGTTCAATGAGAAGAAGACGCAACTCGGCGAATCGCGATCGCGCGCGTTAAATCGTCTTTTGTCTCTGGAACGCAGACTCCGCCGCGATCCAGACTTGAAACGGGAATATTCGAATGTCATCGAGGAATATCTCTTGCTGGGACACATGAGTGAAGTCGAACCCCGTGACACGGAGGGTTTCTACCTGCCTCACCATGCTGTCATGAAACCGACCAGCACTACCACAAAGGTTCGCGTCGTTTTCGATGGATCCGCGAAATCGAGCAGCGGACTCTCGCTAAACGACGCCCTTCTAACTGGACCGACGATTCAAGACGACCTCTTCACACTCCTGGCGAGGTTTCGGACGCACGCCTACGTCTTAACAGGAGATCTCGAGAAAATGTACCGACAGTTTCTCGTGAAGCGTGAAGATCGTCGTTATCAACGGATCCTGTGGCGAGACGACAGCGGCAAGATCAAGACGTACGAGCTGAAGACAGTCACGTTCGGACTGTCCTCCGCGCCATTTCTCGCCGTTCGGAGCATTCAGCAACTAGCCGACGACGAAAGGGCTAATGCTCCAATCGCCGCGACCATCCTTCAGCGAGACATGTACGTCGACGACTTGTTAACGGGAGCGGACACCTACGAAGCGGCGATGGATCTTCGTAACCAAACGATCAAGCTACTTCAACGCGGTGGATTGCGCATTCGGCAGTGGACTTCAAACGAACCGCAACTTCTAAGGGGAATACCGGAGGACCAGATCCACCAGAAATACTTCGGAGACGCAACAGTCAAAACCCTCGGCGTCTCATGGCACGCGCGCGACGATCTCATCGTTTATTCTGTGGATCCCAACATCGAGACAAGAACCACGAAGCGAACAATCCTCTCGACCATCGCGAAGATCTTCGATCCGTTAGGTCTATTGGCACCCGTTATCGTGACCGCGAAAATTTTCATGCAGCGTCTCTGGCAATTACAACTGGCTTGGGACGAATCTTTGCCGGCCAGCCTCCACACCGAGTGGACAACCTATGTGAAGGGGCTGCAATCGCTGACCGAGGCGTCGTTCGAGCGTCACGTGAGCCAACGTATGGTTCGCACGGTAGAGCTGCATGGATTTTGCGACGCGAGCGAGCGAGCATTCGGAGCTTGCTTGTATGTTCGATCGATCGACGAACACGGTCAGATAAAAACGAGCTTGTTATGTGCAAAATCGCGTATAGCTCCGTTAAGGGTAGTCAGTGTCGCGCGGTTGGAACTATGCGGAGCCGTCCTCCTCGCGTCGTTGTTCTCCCAGGTTAAAAACATTAACGGGTTCAAGTTCGACACCGCGCAATTCTGGACCGATTCGACTATCGTTTTGAACTGGCTGAACAAGGAACCGTGTACCTTAAAGACATTCGTGGCGAATCGAGTGTCTGAAATACAGACGAAGACGAACATCACGGCGTGGCATCATGTCAAGTCCGCTGACAATCCAGCAGACTTGATATCGCGAGGACAAACGCCAACGGATTTTCTGGACGACTCTATCTGGCGTCATGGACCACGATGGCTCGCCAACGACGTCGCGGATTGGCCGGAGTCTATATTCACCATAGCGTCAGAAGTCCCAGAAACCCGTTCTCACGCCTGTTTCGCGACCACAACAGTGCACGGTCAAGAACTCCTGTATCGGTATTCCAACCTCACGAAGCTAAGACGGATCATCGCGTACTGTCTCCGATTCAGGAAAGGTCATCGTCGCGAAGGGCCCTTGACGGCCGAAGAATTGCAGAACGCGAACGAAAGGATCATGAAACTCGTTCAAGCCGGCGCCTTCGACAAAGAGATTCGCGATCTACAGAAGGGGACGCCGTTGCATCCGAAGAGCCGACTTCTCTCGCTGCATCCCTTCCTCGATGACCAGGGAATATTGCGTGTCGGCGGTCGCCTCCAGAACGCAGCGATACCATACGAGCAGAAACATCCGATTCTACTTCCGAAGAACAGCCACATCACGGATCTAATATTGCGTCACGCCCACCTAGAAGGCCACCACGCCGGGATCAACACTACGTTGGCCAACGTACGACAACGATATTGGCCCATTGACGGCAAAAACGCGATAAAACGAATCGTTCGTCAATGCATCAAGTGCTTCCGCGTAAATCCACCGGCCGTCAATTACGTGATGGGCTCCTTACCCGCGACACGCGTCTCCGAAAATCGTCCATTCTACAACTGCGGGGTAGATTATTGCGGGCCTTTTTACATAAAGGAGAAACGATACCGAAACCGCAACCGCATAAAAATCTATGTGGCGATTTTCGTATGTTTCGCAACGAAGGCTGTTCATCTTGAAGTCGTCGGCGACATGACCACGGAAGCATTCATCGCTGCTTTGAAACGATTCATCAGCCGAAGGGGACTCTGCCGAAACATTTATTCAGATAACGGCACAAATTTCGTAGGCGCGAACAACGAGATGAGCGAAGTCTATCAGACCCTGCAATCGGACGGCAAGGTACAACATTTCCTCGCGGACAAGGAAATTTCGTGGCACTTCATGCCAGCCCTTTCTCCAAATTTCGGCGGGTTGTGGGAGGCCGCGGTCAAAACGTTTAAGCATCACGTGAAACGTGTGGTAGGGGAAGAATTGTTTACCTTCGAACAATTCAATACGTTCGCAATCGAAATCGAGGCGATTCTAAATTCCCGTCCACTAACCGCTCTATCCTCTGACCCTAACGATCCTTCCGCCTTAACGTTTTTAGTTTTTGTTAAAGACTAAGCTCAATCTTCCTAAACTGATACCTCCATTATCTATCTTGATTCAACTGTCCCGGAATAAATATGGCAGAACATTTATCTCTAGCACAACGGATCATCCAGGCTCGTAGAAGAGGAGTGCCATCAATAGTGGCAAACTTTTCTAGATTGCTCACCTCAAGTAATGATAGTTTGATGCCTCTAGTGCTGGTTGCTTACGGGGACACATGCAGTACAGAATTTAACGAACGAATGTATACTTCATGGCACACACGCGCATTATTAGCAGAAGTTGTAGCACAACATTGGGCTCGATCAAATAATATCACTAACAGCGACATAATCATGGCCCGTATATATGGAGAAATAGCTGCTACGGGATTTGCGGTTGGGAAGAACACAGCCCAGGATGTAATGGAAGCACGCAACAGCATATACAAGATTCTAAATTCCCGTCCACTAACCGCTCTATCCTCTGACCCTAACGATCCTTCCGCCTTAACGCCTGCCCACTTCCTGATTGGCACTTCTTTCTCGAGCATGCCGGAGACCAATTTCAGCGAAACTCCAACCCAGCGGCTGTCAAGGTGGCAACATATACAGAAGGTCAAGCAAGACTTCTGGCACCGATGGCACAAGGAGTACATCCAACAACTGAACGTGCGGACGAAATGGACCAGGGGTTCTCACGAGATCAAAGAAGGATCTCTGGTCGTGTTGAAAGACGACCACCTTCCGCCATCCCAATGGCATCTCGGACGTGTCGAAAGTGTGCATCCAGGATCGGACAACATCATCCGAGCGGTCACCGTACGGACCAACCGGGGCACTTACAGGCGCAACGTGAGGCAGTTGGCGCCGCTTCCCACCGGAGAAGGGGAATCCCCTGAGCGGCCAGCAGCCGAAAACTCAAGCACGGTCAAATTTTGAGCAACACCGTCGCTCAACGGGGGGAGCATGTTCCGTCGCGCAGGTACGGAACGCATGGGGTCTTCGTTGACCGGG
>NW_017102375.1:0-243 GCF_001263275.1 Habropoda laboriosa
CGAATATAAACTGAAATACTGCTGTTTTCTCGCGACAAACCACGATTTGCAGTACTGCAAGCAACTGTTATCTCTTTAATATGCATGTTTCGCCACGTAAAACTAGTTTTACCGAATATAAACTGAAATACTGCTGTTTTCTCGAGACAAACCACGATTTGCCGTACTGCAAGCATCTGCTCTCTCTTTATTTTGCATGTTTCGCCACGTAAAACGTGTTTTAACGAATATAAACTGAAATAC
>NW_017102376.1:0-604 GCF_001263275.1 Habropoda laboriosa
GTTATGTGAAAGTCGCGAAGAACTACTATCGCCTAGTCGACGTTAAAGGTGTATATTCGCTTCCTTTAAGAGTAACACGGGAACCGTTTGAGCTATTGAAAAAACAAACCACACCTTTGTGTTCGGTATCAAAAAAGGGTAAGATTTATTGCATACATTTAGCCGAAGGTATTATTTTTAAAGTCGAAATATTTAATTATCTGTATTTGCCCCCACCATCGTAGAGAGAGAATTCGACGCCGATGTCCAGAATGCAAAGTAGAAACGTACGCCATTTAGAGGACGAGAATCGTCACATCATGATATGCGAAGGTCGCGGAGATTTACTATAACCATGTTCGACGTTATATGTGTATATACGCATCTTTTAACAGTAACACCGGCATCGTTTGAGCTATTGAAAAAACACACCACTACTTCGTATTCGGTACCAAAAAAAGGTCAGATTTATTTGGGTCTATTTATTTGTTGCAATTATGACTAAAGTCGAAATAGTTAATTATTTGTATTTGCTCCCACCATCGTAGTTATAAAATTGGAAGCCGTCGTCCAAAAAATATAGCAGAAATGTACGCCATTTAGAGGACGAGAATCGTCCCAGTAT
>NW_017102377.1:0-661 GCF_001263275.1 Habropoda laboriosa
GGCGTACGATTCTGCTAAGCATTCTGGACATCGGCGTCGAATTTTCGAACAACGATGGTGGGGGCAAATACACAGAACTAAACATTTCGACTTTAAAAATATTCGCTACAAATACATGTCCCCAACGAAATCTTACCTTTTTTTGATACCGAATACAAATGTGTTGTTCGTCTGTTCAATAGCTAAAACGGTTCCCGTGTTACTGTTATTCGAAGCGAATATACACTTAAAACGTCGCACATGGTTATAGTATTTCTTCGCGACCTTCGCATATCATACTGGAACGATTCACGTCCTCTAAATGGCGCACGGGTCTGCTATGCATTCTGGACGCCGGCGTCCAATTTTCGAATTACGATGTGGTGGAAAATACGGATAATTAAATATTTCGACTTATACATAATGGCAACAAATAAATAGACCCAACCAAATCTTACCTTTTTGTGGTACCGAATACGAAGGAGTGGGTTGTTTTTTCAATACCTTACACGGTTGCCGTGATGCTGCTAGACGAAGCGAATATACAAATATAACGTCGGCTAGGTGATAGTATTTTTTCGCGATTTTCACATAAGATACTTGGGCGATACTCTTACTCCCAAAGGCGTACGATTCTGCTATGCAATCTGGACGTCGGCGTCGAATTCCCTCTCCACGATGG
>NW_017102377.1:737-1327 GCF_001263275.1 Habropoda laboriosa
CTTTTTTTGGTACCGAATACAAAGGTGTGGTCCTTATTTCAGTAGATCAAACGGTTCCCGTGTACCAGTTAAACGAAGCGAATATCCACATATAACGACGCGCTTGGAGATAGTATTTCTTCGCAATTTTCACGTAACGTACCTGTACGATTATGCAATGCATTCTGGACATTGGCGCCGAATTTTCGAACTACGATGGTGGGGGCAAATACAGATAATTAAACGTTAATAATAATTCCTAAAACTAAATGCGACCAACCAAATCTTGCCTCTATTTGTACCGAAATCGAAGTTGTGCTTGGTTCTTCAATATCTCACACGGTTGCCGTGTTTCTGTTAAACGAAGGGAATATACACCTATTACATCGGCTAGGCGAAAGTAGTTCTTCACGACTTGCTCATAACATACTGCGGCAATTGTCGTACTCTAAACGGCGTACGATTCTGCAGTGCATTCTGGAGGGCGGCGTCGAATGTAAGAACTTCGATGGTGTGGGCAAATACAGATAGTTATATATTTCGACGATTAAAATAATTCCTAAAACTAAATTTGACCAACGAAACCTTACCTTTTTTTGGTACCGAATACA
>NW_017102378.1:0-936 GCF_001263275.1 Habropoda laboriosa
TAAAACGTGTTTTAACGAATATAAACTGAAATACTGCTGTTTTCTCGGGAGAAACCACGTTTTCATCAGTGCGAACAACTGTTCTCACTTTATTTTGCATGTTTCGCACAGTAGAACGAGTTTTAACGAATATAAACTGAAGCAATGCGGTTTTCTCGGCACATAGACGTTTTGCGGTACTGCAAGCATCTGTTTTCTCTTTATTATGCAGGTTTCGCCACGTAAAACGAGTTTAAGCGAATATAAACTGAAGCAATGCGGTTTTCTCGGCACATAGACGTTTTGCGGTACTGCAAGCATCTGTTTTCTCTTTATTATGCAGGTTTCGCCACGTAAAACGAGTTTAAGCGAATATAAACTGAAATCCTGCTGTTTTCTCGCGACAAACCACGTATCGCTGTATTGATAACATCTGTTATCTCTTTATTATACTTGTTTCGCCACGTCATACGAGTTTTAACGAATATAAATTGAAATACTGCTGTTTTCTCGCGAGAAACCACGTTTTGCATCAGTGCAAACGACTGTGCTCTCTTTATTTTGCATGTTTCGCACAGTAGAACGTGTTTTAACGAATGTAAACTGAAATACTTCTGTTTTCTCGCGACAAACCACTTTTTGCAGTACTGCAAACATCTGTTTTCTCTTTATTTTGCATGTATCGCCACGTAAAATGTGATTTAACGAAAATAAACTGAAATACTGCTGTTTTCTCCCGACAAACTCCTTTTTGCAGTACTGCAAACATCTGTTTTTTTGCATCAGTGCGAACAACTGTTCTCACTTTATTTTGCATGTTTCGCACAGTAGAACGTGTTTTAACGAATATAAACTGAAATGAATTACTGCTGTTTTCTCGCGACAAATCACGCTTTGCAGTACAGCACACGACTGTTTGCTCTTTATTATGCATGTTTCGCCACGTAAAACTAATAT
>NW_017102379.1:0-931 GCF_001263275.1 Habropoda laboriosa
AGTAGTTCTTCGCGACTTTCACAGAACACACTGCGGCAATTGTCGTACTGTAAATGGCGTACGTTTCTGCTATGCATTCTTGACGATGGCGTCGAATATAAGAACTACGATGGTGGGGGAATATGCAGATAATTAAATACATCGACGTTAATAATAATTCCTAGAACTAAATGTAACCAACGAAATCATACCATATTTTGATACCGAATACAAAGGTGTGCTTTGTTATTCAATGTTCAAACGGTTCTGGTGTTACTGATAAACGAAGCAAATATACACATATGACTTCGCACCTCGTTAAGGTAATTCTTCGCGACCTTCGCTTATCATACTGGGACGATTCACATCCTCTAAATGTCGAACGGGTCTGCTATGCATTCTGAACGCCGGCGTCGAATTTTCGAACTATTGGCAGGGGCAAATACAGATAAATAAATATTACGACATTAAAAGTAATTCCTAAAGCAAAATGTGACCAACGAAACCTTACCTTTTTTTGGTACCGAATACAAAAGTGTGGTTTGTTTTTTCAATAGCTAAAACGGTTCCCGTGTTACTCTTAAACGAATCGAAAATAAACATATAACGAAACGCTAGAGATATTATTACTTCGCGATTTGCACGAAACGTACTCGTACGATTCTCGTCCTCAAAATGGCGTACAATTCTGCTAAGCATTCTGGACATCGGCGTCGAATTTTCGAACAACGATGGTGGGGCAGATACACATAACTAAATATTTCGACTTTAAAAATATTCCCCACAAATACATGTTCCCAACGAAATCTTACCTTTTTTTGATACCGAATACAAAGGTGTTGTTCGTCCGTTCAATAGCGAAAACGGTTCTGTTATACGAAGCGAATACACACATATAACGTCGGCTAGGCGATCGTAGTTCTTCGCGACATTAACCTAACTTAATGCGGCG
>NW_017102380.1:0-382 GCF_001263275.1 Habropoda laboriosa
ATGTTGTTTTTGAAGCAATTATTCATTACACTCTGTTAATACAATTTAAAAATTTAGGGTAAGATAGTTTTCTTAAAATGATGTCAATACGCAAACGTAAAAAGTCATATTAATTACAAGAAATTAAACGAAATCTTTTCTTTCTAACAGCTTTACATCGGGCCGTCTTACCTGACATGACATGCATTCGTTTTCAGCGTTATGATTTCGTCAATTTTTGTAAATTTCAAAAACCCTTTTACCACAGTATTCTACATACGCATAACTTTAAAAGAAAGATAAAAAAATTTTCGATTTTTTGAAGCAGACAAGATTGCATATCCCCGTAAGTGGTACTCAATATGTATAAGGTTTGGGTCAGAGTCTCAGGAGGGATAACATT
>NW_017102381.1:0-771 GCF_001263275.1 Habropoda laboriosa
AAAAACAAACCACAACTTTGTATTCGGTACCAAAAAAAGGTAAGGTTTCGTTGGTCACATTTACTTTTAGAAATTATTTGTAACGTCGAAATATTTAATTATTTGTATTTTCCCCCAACTACGTAGTTCTAAAATTCGACGCCGTCGTCCAGAATTCATAGCTGAATCGTACGCCATTTAGAAAACGAGAATGGCCGCAGCACGTTATGTGAAAGTCGCGAAGAATTACTATCGCCTAGCCGACGTTTTATGTGTATATTCGCTTTGTTTAATGGTAACACGGGAACCGTTTGAGCTATTGAAAAAACAAACCACTCCTTTGTATTCGGTACCAAAGAAAGGTAAGCTCTCGTTGGCCTCATTTAGATTTAGGAATTACTTTTATCGTCCAAAAAGTTAGTTAACTGTATCTGCCCCCACCAACGTAGTGAGAAAATTCGACGCCGATGTCTGGAATGCACAGCAGAAATGTACTCCATTTAGAGTACCAAAATCGTAGCGGTACGTTACGGGAAAATCGCGAAGAAATACTTTCTCCAAGCGCGACGTTATAGGTGTTTATTCGCTTCGTTTAAAAGTAACATTAAAGTTAAGGGAACAATTATTCGTAGGGAATATTTTTAGAGTCGAAATATTTAGTAATCTGTATTTGCCCCCACAATCGTAGTGAGAAAATTCGTCGCCGATGTCCAGAATGCATAGCAGAAACGTACTCTATTTGGAGTACGAGTATCGTACCGGTACGTTACGTGAAAATCACGAAGAAATACT
>NW_017102382.1:0-211 GCF_001263275.1 Habropoda laboriosa
TGTCATCTCGGGACAAACCACGTTTCGCAGTACTGCAAACATCTGTTTTCTCTTTATTATGCCTGTTTCGCCACGGTAATCGAGTTTTAACGAATATAAACTGAAATACTGCTGTTTTCTCACGACAAACCACGTTTTCCATTACGCAACACGACTGTTTTCTCGTTATTATGCATGTTTCGCACCGTAGAACGTGTTTTAACGAATATAA
>NW_017102383.1:0-472 GCF_001263275.1 Habropoda laboriosa
ATTCCACAGTGACTCACACTTTGTGAGTCTGTGAGTCTTGGAAAATGAACACTGAGGGGCTGTTATGATTTGAGAGGAAGGATGACGATCTGAGTGGAAGGAAGGAAGAAATGCAGTCAAATCCACGTTGCAGAGCTGAGCTGCTTAATCAGCGAACAGTGAGTTACAAAAATGGGTTTTTTTCTGGCGATTTGGTTTAGTAGTTAGTTGTGTTGTGTATTGCCAGTTCAAATATGAGCTGGCTGCCCCAAATTAAACCGTCTCATTAGTGTTTCGCAATTAAAAACCGGTTTTCGGAATATATACGTGAATTTTTGAATTTTAGTAAATACTAGAGTCGTTGCATTGAGTATTATAATAGCTTCATCCCTAGTTCGCTTTATGTATATTGAATAGTTTTACGCGTTTGATCGATACCCTCTTTCAAATTTACTTGCGTTAGAGATTCGGGAAAGATATCAATTCGCGGTTT
>NW_017102384.1:0-243 GCF_001263275.1 Habropoda laboriosa
AATGCAAAGCAGAAATGTACTCCAATTAGTGTACGAGTAACGTACCGGTACGATACGTGAAAAGCGCGAGGAAATAATATCTCTAACGTGACGGTGTATGTTTATATTCTATTCGTTAGCTGTAAAACGGGAAATGTTTGAGCTATTGAAAAAATAAACCACAACTTTGATTCGGTACCCAAAAAAGGTAAGATCCCGATGATCACATTTTTTCTTTAGAAATTATTTTTAACGTCGACATAT
>NW_017102385.1:0-307 GCF_001263275.1 Habropoda laboriosa
AAAATTCAATGCTTTCCTTTGATAGGGTTTCAAAAAATTATAAATCGCGGTCAGATTGAATTCGGAGCGAAACGAGAAATTCGCTATCATTCTAAAGAACCAGCGAGCATACACGACGAATTTACTCGCGAGTAGCGCGCGATACTCGCGAGTGATTAAGTCGCGAATAAACTCGCAGGAACTGAGTGATCGAGAATTTAATGTTCTATGTTTCGAATCGACGATAGTAAAATATAGAAAGCAATTTTAGTAATTAGCTACGAATGAGAAACGCGTATCACTGTAAGAGAGCGCGCACATTGTACTC
>NW_017102386.1:0-499 GCF_001263275.1 Habropoda laboriosa
ATTTAGTTTTAGGAATTATTATTAACGGCGAAATATTTATTATCTGTATTTTCCTTCCACATCTTAGTTTGAATATTCGACGGCGGATTCCAGAATGCATAGCAGAATCATACTACCTTTCGAGTGCGAGAATCGTCCAAGTATGATATGAGAAGGTCGCGGAGAACTACTTTAACCATGTGCGATGTTATATGTGTATCTTCGCATCGTTTAACAGTAACGCCGGAACCGTTTGAGCTTTGAATAACAAAGCACACCTTTATATTCGGTGTCAAGAAATGATAATATTTCGTTGGTCACATTTAGTTTTAGGAATTATTATTAACGGCGAAATATTTAATTATCTGTATTTTCCCCCACATCCGTAGTTCGAAAATTCGACGCCACGTCCAGAATGCATAGCAGAATCAAACACCATTAGAGTACGAATAGCGCTGCAGTATGTTATGAGAAAGTCACGAAGAACTACTATCGCCTAGCCGACGTTATAGGTGTATAT
>NW_017102387.1:0-458 GCF_001263275.1 Habropoda laboriosa
AAAAACAGACCACGCCTTTGTATTCGGTACCAAGAAAAGTTAAGATTTCATTGGATACATTTACCTGAACGAATTATTTCTAACTACGAAATGTTGAATTATTTGTGTTCTCCCCCACATCGTAGTTCGAAAATTCGACGCCGGCTTTCAGAATACATAGCAGAACCGTTCGCCATTTGGAGGACGTGAATCGTCCCAGTATGATATGCGAAAGTCATCAAGAACTTCTATAACAATGTGCGTCGCTATATGTGTATATTTGCTTCGTTTAACAGTAACAACGGAAACGTTTGAACTTTGAATAACAAAGCTTACCTTTGTATTCGGTACCAAAAACAGGTAAGATTTCGCTGGGAACATTTATTTGTTGGAATTATTTCTAACGTTCTAACGACGAAATATTTAATCATTTGTATTTTCCCCAACTTCGTAGTTCGAAAATTCGACGCCGGCGTCCA
>NW_017102388.1:0-2925 GCF_001263275.1 Habropoda laboriosa
GTTATAGGTGTATATTCCCTTCGTTTAACAGTAACACGGGAACCGTATGAGCTATTGAAATAATAAACCCAACTTTGTATTCGGTCCCAAAAAAAAAGGTAAGATTTCGTTGGTCACATTTAGCTTTAGCAATTATTTTTACCACGAAATATATAATTATTTGTATTTTCCCCCACTATCGTAATTCGAAAATTCGGCGCCGGCGTCCAATATGCATAGCAGAATCGTACGCCAATTAGAGAATGAGAATCGTCGCAGTATGATATGCGAAGGTTGCGAAGAACAACTAGAACCATGTGCGACATTATATGTGGATATTCGCTTCCATTAACAGTAACACAGGATCCGTTTGAGCTATTGAAAAAACAAAGCACACCTATGCATTCGGTACCAAAAAAAGGTAAGATTTCGTTGGTCACATTTAGCTATAGCAACTATTTTTAACGTCGAATAAATAGTTATCTGTATTTGCCCCCACCATCGAAGAGAGAAGATTCGACGCCGGCGTCCAGAATGCATAGCAGAACCGTGCGCCATTTAGAGGACGTGAATCGTCCCAGTATGATATGCAAAGGTCGCGAAGGAATACTATAGCCACGTGCGACGTTATATGTGTATATTCGCTTCGTTTAACAGCAATACCGGAACCGTTTGAGCTTTGAATAACAAAGCACAACTTTGTATTCGGTATCAAAATAGGTAAGATTTCGTTGGATGCATTTAGCTGAAGCAATTATTTTTGAACTCGAAATATTTAGTTATCTGTATTTGCCCCCACCATCGTAGAGAGAAAATTTGACGCCGCTGTCCAGAGTGCATAGCAGAATCGTACTCCGTTCAGAGTGCAAGTATCTTACCGGTCCATTACGTGAAAATCGAGAAGAAATAATATCTCCAAGCGCGACGTTATATGTGTATATTCGCTCCGTTTAACTGGTACACGGGAACCGTTGGAGCTATTGAAAAAACAACCACAACTTTGTATTCGGTCCCAAAAAGCGGTAAGGTTTCGTTGGGAACAAATATTTGTTTGGAATATATTTAAAGTCGAAATATATAGTTATCTGTATTTGCCCCCAACATCGTAGTTCTAAAATTCGATGCCGTCGTCCAGAAAACATAGCAGAATCGTACGCCATTTAGAGTAGGAGAATTGCCACCGTCTGTTATGTGAAATTCGCGAAGAACTACATTCGGTTAGCCGACGTTATACATTTATATTCGCTACGTTTAACAGTAACACGGCAACCGTGTGAGATATTGAAGAACCAAGCACACTTTTATATTCGGGATCAAAAAATTGTAATATTTATTGTATATATTTAGCTGAAGGAATTATATTTAAAGTCGAAATATTTAATTATCTGTATTTTCCACCACATCGTAATTCGAAAATTCTGCGCCGATGTCCAGAATGCATAGCCGAATCGTACTCCATTTCGAGTACGAGTATCGTACCGGTACGTTACGTGAAAATGGCGAAGAAATACTAACTCCACTCCCGACGTTATATGTGTATATGAGCTTCGTTTAACAGTAAAACCGGAACCGCTTGAGCTTTGAATAACACAACACACTTTTGTATTCGGTATCAAAAAATGGTAAGATTCCGTGGTCACATTTAGTTTAAGGAATTATTTTTAACGTCGAAGGTTTTCATTATATGTATGTTTCCCCAACATCGCATTTCGAAAATTCGACGCCGGCGTCCAGAATGAATTGCAGAATCGTACGCCTTTAGGGGTACGAGTATCGCCCAAGTATGTTATGTGAAAGTCGCGAAGAACTACTATCGCCTAGCGGACGTTATAGGTGTACATTCGCTTCGTTTAACGGTTACACGGCAAACGAGTGAGCTATTGAAATATCAAACCCAAACTTTGTATTCGGTACCGAAAAAAGGTAAGATTTCTTTGGTCACATTTAGTTTTATGATTTATTTTTAACATGGAAGAATTTAATTATCTGTATTTTCCCCCACATCGTAGTTCAAAAATTGGATGCCGGAGTCCAATATGCATAGCAGAACCGTACGCCATTTAGAAGACGAGAATAGTCCCAGTATGATATGCGAAGGTCGCGAAGAACTATTATAACCATGTGCGACGTTATATGTTTATATTCGCTTCGTTTAACAGTAACATGGCAACCGTGTGATATACTGACGGACGAAGCACACCTTTGTATTCGGTACCAAAAGAAGATAAGATTTCGTTGGTCACATTTAGTCTTAGGAATTATTTCTAACATCGAAATATTTAATTATCCGTATTTTCCTGCCACATTGTAGTTCAAAAATTTGACGCCGGTGTCCAAAATGCATAGCAAAACCGAACGCCGTTTGGAGGACGAGAATTGTCAAAGTATGATATGGGAAGTTCGCGAAGAACTACTATAACCGTGTGCGACGTTATATGTGGTTATTCGCTTCGTTTAACAGTACCATCGGCACTGTTTGAGGTTGAATAACAATGCACACCTTTGTATTCGGTACCAAAAAACGGTACGATTTCGTTGGTCACATTTAGTTTTAGGAATTATTTTTAAAGTCGAAATATTTACTTATCTGTATTTGCCCCCACAAAGGTAGTTCGAAAATTCGACGCCGATGTCCAGAATGCATAGCAGAATCATTCTCTATTTTGATTACGAGTATCGTACCGGTACGTTACGTGAAAATCGCGAAGAAATACTAACTCCAAGCGCGTCGGTATATGTGCATATTCGCTTCGCTTAACAGTAACAGGGCAACGTTTAAGCTATTGAAATAACAAACCACACGTTTGTATTCGTTACCAAAAAGTGGTAATATTTAGTTGGGAACATTTTTTTGTAGGGAGTATTTTAAAAGTCAAAATATTTTGTTATCTGTATTTGCCCCTACCATCGTAGATAGAAAATTCGACGCCGGCGTCCAGAATGCAT
>NW_017102389.1:0-265 GCF_001263275.1 Habropoda laboriosa
TCGCGAGAAAACAGCAGTATTTCAGTTTATATTCCTCAAAACTCGTTTTACGCGGCGAAACATGCAAAACTCAGAGAAAACAGTCGTGTGCAGCACAGCAAAACGTGGTTTGTCGCGAGAAAACAGCAGTATTTCAGTTTATATTCCTTAAAACACGTTTTAAGCGGCGAAACATGCAAAATAAAGAGAAAACAGAAGCATACAGTACTGCAAATCGTGGTATGTCGCTAGAAAACAGCAGTATTTCAGTTTATATTCGTTAAAA
>NW_017102390.1:0-355 GCF_001263275.1 Habropoda laboriosa
ATTTAGGTTCATATACGTTAACACACATTTTACGTGGTGAAATATGCAAAATAAAGAGAAAGCCGAAGTTTGCAGTACTGCAAAACATCATTGTGGCGAGAAAACAGAAATTCTTCAGTTTATATTCGTTAAAGCAAGTTTTAGGTGGCGAAACATGCATAATGATGAGAAAGCAGTCGTGTGCAGTACTGCAAAACGTGGTTTGTAGCGAGAAAGCAGCAGTATTTCAGTTTATATTCGTTATAACACGTTTTACGTGGCGGAACATGCAAAATAAAGAGGAGACAGTCATTTTGCAGTACTGCAAAACGTGGTTTGCCGCGAGAAAACAGCAGTATTTCAGTTTATATTCGTT
>NW_017102391.1:0-949 GCF_001263275.1 Habropoda laboriosa
TTGGTTCTTCAATATCTCACACGGTTGCCGTGTTACTGTTAAACGAAGGGAATACACTCCTATAACGTCGGCTAGGCGATAGTAGATCTTCGCAGCATTAACATAACATACTGCTGCAATTGTCGTACTCTAAATGGCGTACGATTCTGCTATGCATTCTGGACATCGGCGTCGAATTCTCTCTGTACGATGGTGAGGGCAAATACAGATAACTAAATATTTCGACTTTGAAAATATTCCCCACAAATAATTGTTCCCAAAGAAATCTTGCCTTTTTTTGGTTCCGCATACGAAGGAGTGGAATCTTTTTTCAATAGCTCAAACGGTTTCCGTGTCACTGTTATACGAAGCGAATATACACATATAACGTCGCACATGGTTATAGTAGTACTGCGCGATCTTCGCATATCATACGGGGTGATTCTCGTACTTTAAATGGCGTTGGATTCTGCTATCCATTGTGGACATCGGCGTCGAATTTCCGAAATACGATGGTGGGGGAAAATACAGATAATAAAATACATCGACGTTAATAATATTTCCTAGAACTAAATGTAACCAGCGAAATCTAACCATTGTTTGATACCGAATACAAAGGTGTGCTTTGTTATACAAACCTCAAACGGTGTCGATGTTTCTGTTAAACGAAGCGAATATAAACAAATAACGCCGCACATGGATATAGTAGTTCTTCGCGACCGTCGCATATCATACTGGGACGATTCACCCTCTAAATGGAGTACGATTCTGCTATGCATTCTGGACACCGGCGTCGAATTTCAGAACTACGGTGGTGGGGGCAAATACAGATAATTAAATATTTCGACGTTAAATATAATTCCTTCAGCTAAATGTTCCCGACGAATCCTTACCTTTTTTTGGTACGAAATACAAAGGTGTGCTTTGTTATTCAAAGCTCAAACGGTTCTGGTCTTACTGTTAAACGAAG
>NW_017102391.1:1047-1353 GCF_001263275.1 Habropoda laboriosa
TGTGCATTCTGGACTCCGGCGTCCAATTTTCGAACTACGATGGTGGGGCAAATACAGATAATTAAATATTTCGACATTAAATATAATTCCTTCAGCTAAATGTTCCCGACGAATCCTTACCTTTTTTTGGTACGGAATACAAATCTGGGGTTTGTTTTTTCAATAGCTCAAACAGTTCCCATGTTACTGTTAAACGAAGCGAATATACAAATATAACGTCGCGCTTGAATATAGTATTTCTTCGCGAATAACACGTTACGTACCAGTACGATGCTCGTACTCTAAATGGAGTACGATTCGGCTATG
>NW_017102392.1:0-528 GCF_001263275.1 Habropoda laboriosa
TTCTGAACATCGGCGCCGTATTTTCGAAACTACGATGTGAGGGAAAATACAGATAATCCAATTCTTCGATTTTAAATATATTTCCTTCAGCTAAATGTATTCAACCAAATCTTACAATTTCTTGATCCCCAATATAAAGGTGTGCTTGGTTCTTCAAAATATCACACGGTTGCACTGTTACAGTTAAACGAAGCGAAAATACACCAATAACGTCGGCTAGGCGATAGTACTTCTTAGCGACATTCACATAACAAACTGCGGTAATTGTCGTACTCTAAACGGCGTACGGTTCTGCAGTGCATTCTGGAGGGCGGAGTCGAATATAAGAACTTCGATGGTGTGGGCAAATACAGATTATTAAATATTTCGACGAAAAGAATAATTCCTAAAATTAATGTGACCAACGAAATCTTACCATTTTTTGATACCGAATACAAAGGTGTAACAGCTCAAACGGTTTCCGTATTACTGTTAAACGAGGCGAATATACACCTATAACGTCGGCTAGTCGATAGTAGTTCTTCGCGA
>NW_017102393.1:0-275 GCF_001263275.1 Habropoda laboriosa
CTCACACGGTTCCCGTGTTACTGTTAAACGAAGCGAATATACAATTATACCGTCGGCTAGGTGATAGTAGATCTTCGCGACTTTCACGTATCGTACCTGTACTATACTAGTACTCTAAAGGGAGTACAGTTCTACTATACATTCCGGACATCGGCGTCGCATTTTCGAAATACGATGGTGGGGGCAAATACAGATAATTAAATATTTCGACATTAAATATAATTCTTTCAGCTAAATGTGACCAACGAAACCTTACCTTTTTTTGGTACCGAGTA
>NW_017102394.1:0-277 GCF_001263275.1 Habropoda laboriosa
CACACCTTTGTATTCGGTATCAAAAAATGGTAAGATTTCGTTGGTCACAATTACTTTTAGGAACCACGTTCAGAATGCATAGCGGATTCAAACACCATTAGAGTACGTATATCGCCGCATTAAGTTATGTTAATGTTGCGAAGAACTACTATCGCCTAGCAGACGTTATAGGTGCACATTCGCTTCGTTTAACAGTAACATGGCAGCCGTGTTTGATATTGAAGAACCAAGCACAACTTCTTTTTCGGTACCAAAAAGAGGCAAGATTTCGTTGGTC
>NW_017102395.1:0-446 GCF_001263275.1 Habropoda laboriosa
TCTATATCTCACACGGTCGCCATGTTACTGTTAAACGAAGCGAATATACACATATAACGTCGGCTAGGCGATAGTAGCCCTTCGCGATTTTCACGCAACGTACTGGTACGATAATCATACTCTAAATGGAGTACGATTCTGCTAGGCATTCTGGACATCGGCGTCGAATTTTCGAACTATGATGTGGGGGAAAATACAGATAATAAAATATTTCGATTTTAAATATAATTTCTTCAGCTAAATGTATGCATCGAATCCTTACCTTTTTTTGGTACCAAATACAAAGTTGTGGTTTGTTTTTTCAATAGCTCAAACGGTACCCGTGTTACTGTTAAACGAAGCGAATATACACACATAACCTTGCACATGGTTATAGTATTTCTTCGCGAACTTCGCATATCATACTGGGACGATTCTCGTCATCTAAAGGGCGTACGGTTCTGCTA
>NW_017102396.1:0-665 GCF_001263275.1 Habropoda laboriosa
TAGACATAATGGAAACAAATAAATAGACCCAACCATATCTTACCGTGTTTTGAAACCGAATACAAAGGAGTGGTTTGTTTTTGCAATAGCTCAAACGGTTCCCGTGTTAACGTTAAACGAAGCGAATATACACGAATAACGTCGCGCTTGGAGATCTTCGCGACATTAACATAACATACTGCGGAGATATTCATACTCTAAATGGCGCACGGTTCAGCTGTGCATTCTGGACGCCGGCGTCGAGTTTTCTATCTTCGATGGTGGGGGCAAATACAGTTAACTAAATATTGCGACGATAAAAGTAATTCCTAAATCTAAATGTGGTCAACGAAAGCTTACCTTTTTTGGGTACCGAATTCAAAGGAGTGGATTCTTTTTTCAATAGCTCAAACGGTTCCCGTGTTACTGTAAACTGATGCGAATATGCACCTAAAAGGTCGCGCTTGGAGATCGTATTTCTTCGCGAATTTCACGTAACGTACCAGTACGATAATCGTACTCTAAATAGAATACGTTTCTGCTATGCATTCTGGACATCGGATTCGAATTTTTGGGCTACGATCTTGGGGAAAATACAGATAATTAAATATTTCCACTTTAAATATAATTCGTTCAGCTAAATATATCTAACGAAATCTTACAATTATTTGATCTCGAATATAAAA
>NW_017102397.1:0-226 GCF_001263275.1 Habropoda laboriosa
TTTAGAGTACGAGAATCGTCCCAGTAGGATATGCGAAGGTCGCGGAGAACTACTATAACCATGCGCGACATTATATGTGTATATTCGCTTCGTTTAACAGTAACGTCGGCACCGTTTGAGGTTTGCATAACAAAGCACAACCTTGTAATCGGCATCAAAAAATGGTAAGGTTTCGTTGGTCACATTTAGCTGAAGGAATTATATTTAAAGTCGAAATATTTACTTA
>NW_017102398.1:0-557 GCF_001263275.1 Habropoda laboriosa
AGTTTTTACGAATATAAACCTAAATACTACAGTTTTATCGCGACAAACCACGTTTTGCAGTACCGCACATTAATTTTTCTCTTTATTTTGCATGTTTCGCCACGTTAAACGAGTATTAACGAATATAAACTGAAATACCTCGCGAGAAACCACGTTTTGCATCAGTGCAAACGAATATTCTCTCATTATTTTGCATGTTTCGCACAGTAGAACGTGTTTTAACGAATGTAAACTGAAATACTTCTGTTTTCTCGCGACAAACCACGTATCGCTGTATTGAAAACATCTGTTATCTCTTTATTATACTTGTTTCGCCACGTAAAACGAGTTTTAACGAATATAAACTGAAATACTGCTGTTTTCTCGCGACAAGCCACGTTTTGCAGTACTGCACACGACTGGTTTCTCTGTATTTTGCATGTTTCCCCACGGTAATCGAGTTTTAACGAATATATACTGAAATACTGCTGTTTTCTTGCGACAAACCACGTTTTCAGTACTGTACACATATGTGTTCTCTTTATTATGCTTGTTTCGCCACGTAAACCGTGATTTAA
>NW_017102399.1:0-685 GCF_001263275.1 Habropoda laboriosa
TCGCGAAGAAATATTATCTCCAAGCGCGACGTAATAGGTGAATATTCGTTTTGTTTATCAGTAACACGGGACCCTTTGATCTATTGAAAAGACGGACCACACCTTTTTATTCGGTACCAAAAAAAGCTAAGAATCCGTTGGGAACATTTATTTGTTGGAATTATGTCTAACGACGAAATATTCAATTATTTGTGTTTTCCCCCACATCGTAGTTCGAAAATTCGAATCGAATTATTTATATTATCTGTATTTGCCCCCACCATCGTATTTCGAATATTCGGCGCCGATGTCCAGAATGTATTGCATAATCGTACTCCATTTAGAGTACGATTATCGTACTGGTACGTTACGTGAAAATTGCGAAGAAATCCTATCTCCAAGCGCGACGTTATATGTGTATATTCCCTTCGTTTAACTGATACACGGAAACCGTTTGAGGTAATGAAAAAACAGACCACGCCTTTGTATTCGGTACCAAGAAAAGTTAAGATTTCATTGGATACATTTAGCTGAAGGAATTATATTTAATGTCGAAATATTTAAATATCTGTGTTTTCGCGCCCATATTGTAGTTCGAAAATTCAACGCCGGCGTACAGAATGCATAGCAGAACCGTTCGCCGTTTAGGGTACGAGAATTGCCGCAGTATGTTACGTGAAAGACGCAGAGAAATACTATCGCCAAG
>NW_017102400.1:0-236 GCF_001263275.1 Habropoda laboriosa
CGAGTATCGCCCATGTATCTCATATGAAAATCGCGAATAACTACTTTCTCCTAGCCGACGGTACATTTGAATATTCGCGTCGTTTAGAAGCAACACGGCAACAGTGGAAGATATTGAAAAAACAATCCACACCTTCGTATTCGGTACCAAAAAAAGGCAAGAATTCTTTGGGTACAATTATTTGTAGGGAATATTTTTAAAGTCGAAATATTTAGTTATCTGTATTTGCACCACCA
>NW_017102401.1:0-2930 GCF_001263275.1 Habropoda laboriosa
CGCCGGCCGATTAAGTTGCCCGGCGAAGTGGACGTTTCCCTCGTGGATCACCGAAAGTCGCACTCGCCAACAATAAATGTTGCGAGATGCGCCCTTTTTCCGACTCGGGTGTCAGAGTAACGCCGTGATGGTGAAATTTCCTGACTCGTGCGACTTTGCACATGCACTCGTTGCACATGCTGCCACGTTGACAGCCGCGAGACATCCGTATCCCTGAAGTCATGCTCAGGGATGCTTGTCAGCGGACCACCGATTAGGAAGTGCGCGGGGGTGAGCGGGTTGAAATCGTTAGGATCCGAGGATAAGGAAGTTAGCGGTCGCGAATTCAAAATGGCTTCTATTTCAGTTGCATAAGAATGAAGCGCTTCGTATGTGAGCAGCGTTTCACCGATGACACGTGAAAAATGATGTTTAAAAGACTTTACGGCGGCTTCCCAAAGGCCGCCGAAGTGTGGCGATCGCGGTGGAATAAAATGCCACTTGATTCCGTCGTTTGCTAAATTTGTTTCGATGTGTTCGCGTCGGTCCCTTATCATCGCGGATAGCTCTTTTAATTCGCGATTGGCTCCGACGAAAGTTGTAGCGTTGTCGGAATGGATGTGAGCCGGTTTCCCGCGACGAGCGAAAAATCGTCTATGTGCCGCGATGACGGCTTCGGTCGTGAGATCACTGACTATTTGTATGTGAACGGCTTTAGTTGCGAGACATATAAATATCGCGATGTAAACCTTGATTTTATTTCGATTTCGAAGACGTTTTTCTTTTGTATGTATTGGACCGCAATAATCGAGGTCCACGGACGAGAACGGTCGGCTACAGGTAACGCGGTCCCTCGGTAAATCGGCCATGTTGTAATTGAGCATGACTGGTTTAGCGCGACGGCACGTTACGCATTGGTATATTCCGCGTTTTACCATTGTTTTTCCGTTAACCACCCAGAACTGCTCTCTTATTGCAGCGAGAGTGGCCTGGATGACGGCGTGATAGTGGGCGTGATGCCTATCGCGTATGACGAGTTCCGTGATTTCGTGTTTTCCCGGCATTAATGCAGGATGTCTTGTCGTGTGTGGCAAATCGGAGCGCGAAATTCGACCTCCAACTCTGATTATCCCCCCTGAATCCACGAAAGGATTCAGTTTCGCGAACGGACCCTTTGTCGTACCGTTTGACAATAACGAATTGAATTCGGGAGCAAAATTTTCGCGTTGGACCATCTTTATTATAGTATCCATCGCGCTTTCGAGTTCTTCGATCGAGAGTGCGCCAAAGAGTTTTGGTTTGTGTGTGCGCTTGCTGGATAAGTTATGGGCATAACGGCGACAGTAAGCGATGATACGTTTTGTTTTTATCAGCGAGGAGTATTTTTTCAATACATCGCACGCGTTAATCGACGCGACGCAAGCGATTACCGGACGTTGTTCGGGAACTTGTTCGAGGAGTTGAATCGCGTTCGCGGGCCACTGTTCTTCGGAGTGTTCGAGCCACGATGGTCCATTATACCACATTAATTTTGTTTGCAATTCAGCTGGCATGGTACTACGCGAGATTATGTCCGCTGGGTTGTCGAGTGACGGCACGTGCCGCCATTGACTTGCGACGCTTACCGATTGTATTTCGGCAACCCGGATCGCTACAAATGTTTTTAGCGTGTGCGGAGATAAATTTATCCAACTAAGCACTATCGTGGAATCTGACCAAAAATAGACCTTGTTAATTTTAATATGAAGTAACGCGTGTGTTATCGTGGAGTATAAGTTGCTTAGGAGGACAGCTCCGCATAATTCGAGGCGTGGCAATGAAATATACTTTAGAGGCGCGTCACGAGATTTCGAGCACACGAGTCGGACTGTGATCTCGCGCTGTCGATTGATCGATCTTAGGTAGATGCACGATCCGTACGCTTTCTCTCTAGCATCGCAAAACCCGTGCAGTTCGACGTGATCATGGTCGCGAACAAGTGTTTCCCGTGGTATTTCGAAGCCTTGGAGGGACGGTAGCTGTTCGCGGTACATTTCCCATGCGGTAGCGATATCCATTGGAACGGATTCGTCCTAATCCACGCGTAATTGCCACAGTCGTTGCATCAGAAGTTTCGCCCATACTATTACTGGTCCTATTAATCCTAACGGAACAAACAATTGCGCGATTTGTGACAGTATTGTCCGTTTGGTTATTCGTGTTAATTTGTTTACTGATTTTAATGTGTATATCAATGCGTCGCGTGATGGATTCCAATGTATTCCGAGAATTGAGGTGGTCTCGGTTGTGTCTAGACGCACAACCGTGGTATCGAGTCGCGGTTCTGATATTTTAATTAAGCGCGAATCATTGGATGCCCATTTTCGGAGTTCTAAACCCCCCTTTTTCGCGAGTTGTACGACTTCGTCGCGAATCGACTCTGCCTCATGGTAGGTACGTGCTCCAGTTAATAAGTCGTCGACGTAAAGATCTGCTTTCATTATGGCTGCTCCCTTCGGAAATAGAGACGCCTCGTCATCGGCTAATTGATGAAGCGAGTGTATCGCCAGAAACGGTGCCGCGGATGTTCCGTATGTCACTGTGTTGAGTGTGTCGGTCTTGATGGGTTTGATTGGATCATCTCGCCACAATATCTTTTGACATTGGCGATCGTCTGGATGAATCCACGTCTGTCGGTACGTTTTGGTGATGTCCGCGGTTAAGACGTATGTGTGCGAGCGAAAGCGAATTATTAACGCGAAAAGATCGTCTTGTATTGTGGGGCCAACCATGAGCGTGTCGTTTAACGATTTTCCTGAAGCTGTGCGCGCCGAACCGTCGAAAACAACGCGGAGCTTCGTAGTGAGGCTACTTTCTTTGAATACCGCGTGATGCGGCAGATAATAGCCCTCACGTTTATTGTCGTGTTGTTGTTCGGACATATGACCCAAGACAGCATACTCGTTCATGAA
>NW_017102402.1:0-308 GCF_001263275.1 Habropoda laboriosa
TTTGATTCTGCTATGCATTCTGGACGTGGCGTCGAACTTTCGAACTACGATGTGGGGGAAAATACAGATAATTAAATATTACGTCGATAGTAATAATTCCTAAAGCTAAATGTGACCAACGAAATCTTACCTATTTGTCATACCGAAAACAACGGTGTGGTTCTTTTTTCAACAGCTCAAACGGTTCCCGTGTAACTGTTAAACGAAGCGAATATACACCTATAACGTCGCGCTTGGACTATAACGTCGGCTAGGTGATTGTAGTTCTTAGCGACTTTCACGTAACGCACCGGTACAATACTCGTACT
>NW_017102402.1:548-751 GCF_001263275.1 Habropoda laboriosa
CGTCGGCTAGGTGATTGTATTTCTTCGCGATTTTCACGTATCGTACCGGTACGATACTCGTACTCGAAATGGAGTACCATTCTGCTATGCATTCTGGACATCTGCGTCGAATTTTCTCACTATGATGTGGTGGCAAATACAGATAACTGTATATTTCGACTTTAAAAATATTCCCTACAAATATTTGTTCCAAACGAAATCTT
>NW_017102403.1:0-1255 GCF_001263275.1 Habropoda laboriosa
ATCCTTCGACTTTAAAAATAATTCCTTCAGCTAAGTGAATACAACGAAATGTTACAATTTTTTTGATCCCTCATATAAAGGTGTGCTTGGAACTTCAATATCTCACACTGTTGCCGTGTTACTGTTAACCGAACCGAATATTCAAATATAAGGTCGGCTGGGTGATAGTAGTTCTTCGCGACTTTCACATAACATACGGTTGCAATTCTCGTACTCTAAATGGAGTACGATTATGCAATGCATTCTGGACATCGGCGCCGTACGATGGTGGGGGCAAATACAGATAATTAATGATACCGACTTTACATATAATTCCTTCTGCTAAATGTATCCAATGAAATCTTACCTTCTTTTGGTACAGAATACAAATTTGTGGTGTGTTTTTTCAATACCTCAAACAGTTCCCGTGTTACCGTTAAACAAATCGAATATACACATTTAACGTGGCGCATGGAGATAGTATTTCTTCGAGATTTTCACGTAACATACCGGTACGATACTCGTACTCCAAATAGAGTATGATTCCGCTATGCATTCTGGATATGGGCATCGAATTCTCTCTCTACGATGGTGGGGGCAAATACAGATAACTATATATATCGACTTTAAATATATTCCAAACAAATATTTGTTCCCAACGAAATCTAACCGGTTTCTGGTACCGATACAAAGTTTGGGTTTGATATTTCAATAGCTCAATCGGTTCCCGTGTTACGGTTAAACAATGCGAATATACACCTAAAACGTTGGTAAGGCCATAGTAGTTCTTCGCAACGCTGCGGCGATACTCGTACTCCAAATAGAGTATGATACTGCTATGCATTCTGGACATCGGCGTCGAATTCTCTCTCTGCGATGGTGGGTGCAAATACAGATAACTAAATATTCCGACTTTAAAAATAATTCCTAAAACTAAATGTGACCAACGAAATCTTACCTTTTTTTGGTACTTAATACGAAGTGTGTGTTTGTTATATCAACAGCTCACACCTGTTAAACGAAGCGAATATACACCTATAACGTCGGCCAGACGATAGTAGTTCTTCGTTACTTTCACATAACAGACGGTGGCAATTCTCATACTCTAAATGGCGTACGATTCTGCTATGTTTTCAGGAGGACGGCGTCGAATTATAGAACTACGATGGTGGGGACAAATACAGATAATTATAAATATCGACTTTAAAAATAATACCTTCGGCTAAATGTATGCTATAAATCTTACAATTTTTCGACCCCGAATATAAAGGTGTGC
>NW_017102404.1:0-541 GCF_001263275.1 Habropoda laboriosa
ACCATGCAAATATTCCGTAAAATATGTTCGTTATTCTACTGTAACTTACTTCTAAAACAAGATAAACTGCGTCGAATATGAAGAATTGTTATTATATTTCATCCTTCTCTTCTTCAGATGACATTTCTTCGGTAAAATATTGGTTGAGGAAGTTAGCAGGTGAATGTGTGGACGTCTGATGTCGAGCAAACCCGAAGTACCATAATACTGTTGCAACGTGTGAACAACACCCCACTACACGTTGGCTGGCCTATTTTGCACTCACAAATATGTCCAATAATTGTCCAATGTCCAACAATAATATATAAAAAAAGTATTTCACGGAACTGATGTGACGTGAGTGCATTTGAGTTTTAACTAAAATACTGTTTCCAGAATCCAGGTCGATGTGGTATTTGCGGTAATCTATTGTCAAAGATGTTGCTATTTGGAATTCGAAGTCGCCGTTGCATTCCACAAAAGAAAATCATTCGTCAGGAGTAGTGCGAAGTGAAAACTTAAACGCACGTCGATCACAACTTCAACGCATTGAATTGGTATC
>NW_017102405.1:0-240 GCF_001263275.1 Habropoda laboriosa
GTGTATCGTACCGTTGCGTTACGTGAAAGTCGCTAAGAACTACTATCACCTAGCCGACATTATATTTGTATATTCGCTTCGTTTAACAGTAATATTGGTACCGTTAGAGTTTTGAATAACAAAGCACGCCTTTGTATTCGGTATCATAAAGAGGTAAGATTACGTTGGGAATATTTCTTTGTAGCGATTATTTTTAAAGTCGGAATATTTAATTATCTGTATTTGCCCCCACCATTGTAG
>NW_017102406.1:0-1677 GCF_001263275.1 Habropoda laboriosa
CGTAAACAAAGAACTTGACATCTTTTCCATGACGCACCTGGAAACAGATCACATTATGATATTTTAGGTGGTCTACGGAAATTTTGCCTTTTACATGGTAAATGTGTACTGCCAATTCTCGCAGCCAATCGAACGATTTATTGAAAAGCTCGAGATCTGTATCGACAAGCTCAAAAACAGCCAGTATATAATAGTGATGGATGCGAACGCCAAGTCCACGTGTTGGTTTTCCAATGAGACCGACGATAACGGAAGGAAGTTGGAGGATTTCATAGTTGCAAATGATTTAATCATTATGAACCAGACATCCCAACTGACGACCTTCATCAACTCACGTGGAGCATCGAATATAGATGTAACGCTCAGCTCCAAGGAACTGAGCGCACGCATACACGCATGGGAAGTCACTGAATTATCAACAATCTCGGACCACAATATGATCATGTTCAGGATCCGAGACAAGAGACTAATCGAAAGTAGTTGCAAAATCGAAAGACCATTCAGCATGAAGCGTGCGAACTGGGAAAGGTTCAGCACCTTAATTGAAGCCAAGTTTACTGCAAATTTACTGGACTCATTCAAACGAATAGTAATAATGGAAGAGATATGTAAACAAGCCATACCACGCAAAAAATCGGTGGGGAGGCCCGTTCCCTGGTGGACGGGCACTCTGACAAAATTACAACAAGAAGTAATCAAAAGTAAAAGAGCAATGGCGAGAGCGCGCAAACTGCAGCTACAGGAAGCGATCCCAAATTGCTGCAAGAATTATAAGCATGCCAGAAATCGGTACGTAAACGAGATCAGAAAAGAGAAAACAAACTCTTGGAAGACCTTTGTAAAAGAGGAGGGAAACCGCGAACCATGGAGCCTTATACACAAAATACTGAGAAACAAAATCCAAACACAGAGTAACGTGGATACTCTGCAAAAGCAAGACGGCAGCTTGACGAGCTCCTGGCAAGAGTCGATCAAGCTGCTGTGCGAAAAATTTGCCCCAACATACAATAGAGAGTCGGAAACCGACTCGCACAAAGAGACAAGGAAACACAACAGCAAATACAAAAATTCAAATCTAGAAATAGACATAACCCACGAGGAAATAGACAAGGCCATAAAGAAAACCAAGAATAGAAAGGCTCCTGGGGTAGATGGTTTCCCACCAGAAATAATAAAGCATCTATGGGCGCAAAAGCCGGAGATGCTCCTCATGCTTTTTAACATCTGCATGAGAGAGAGAAAAGTACCGAAAGTATGGAAAATTGCGAACCTAATAATATTGCCAAAAGCAATCGATGGAGACCTGCTGCAGCTAAACGCGTACAGACCCATTGCTCTCCTTCCAGTTTTAAGCAAGATATTCGAACGCAGAATAGTTGGAAGAATCCAACTACAATACAATGATAGTCACCTGGCAAGTGACAGACAATTTGGCTTTAAGAAAGGCTGTGGAACCGAAGACGCTCTACTGAAGTTCAAAGAATAAGTCAGAAACACTTCAAAGAAGTACGTTCTGGCATTATTCGTGGACATCGTTGGGGCTTTCGACAACCTATGGTGGCCTGCTATAAGAGCCCGGCTGGTCCGGTGTAATTGTAGCTCGACTAATCGAACTAGTAAGCAACTACTTCAAACAAAGAAAGATACAGATCAAAAGCAGACATCAAATAATAACCC
>NW_017102407.1:0-324 GCF_001263275.1 Habropoda laboriosa
AGTCGAAATATTTAGTTATGTGTATTTGCCCCCACTATCGTTGTTCGAAAATTCGACGCCGAAGTCCACAAAGCTTAACAGAATCGTACGCCATTTGGAGGACGAGAATTGTCAAAGTATGATATGGGAAGGTCACGAAGAACTACTATAGCCGTGTGCGACGTTATATGTGTACATTCGCTTCGTTTAACAATAACATCGGCACCGTTTGAGGTTTATATAACAAATCACACCTTTGTATTCGGTACCAAAAAACGGTAGGATTTCGTTGGTCACATTTAGTTTTAGGAATTATTTTTAAAGTCGAATTATTTAGTTATCTGT
>NW_017102408.1:0-925 GCF_001263275.1 Habropoda laboriosa
TCTTTTCCCGCGACAAACCCAATCTTTGCTGTACTGCAATCGACTGTCTCCCCTTTATTTTGCCTATTCAGCCACGTAGAACGTGTTTTAACGAATATAAACTGAAATACTGCTGTATACTCGCGACAAACCACCTTTTGCAGTACTGCAATCAACTGTCTCCTCTTTATTTTGCATGTTTCGCCACGCAAATCGTGCTTTAGCGAATATAAACTGCTATACTGCTGTTTACTCGCTACAAAGACGTTTTGCAGTACTGCAAAATGACTGTCTCACATTTATTTTGCATATTCCGCCACGTAAAACGTGTTTTAACGAATATAAACTGAAATACTGCTGTATACTCGCGACAAACCACCCTTTTGCAGTGCTGCAATCGACTGTCTCCTCTTTATTTTGCATATTCCGCCACGTAAAACGTGTTTTAACGAATATAAACTGTAATACTGCCACTGCTCTGTACTCGCGACAAACCACGTTTTGCATTACTGCAAAATGACTGTCTCCTCTATATTTCGCATGTTTCGCCACGCAAATCGTGCTTTAGCGAATATAAACTGGTATACTGCTGTTTACTCGCTACAAAGACGTTTTGAATTACTGCAAAATGACTGTCTCCACTATATTTTGCATATTCCGCCACGTAAAACATGGTTTAACGAATATAAACTGAAATACTGCTGTATACTCGCGACAAACCACCTTTTGCAGTACTACAAACGACTGTTTTCTCTTTATTTTGCATATTCCAACACGTAAAACATGTTTTAACGAATATAAACTGAAATACTGCTGTATACTCGCGATAAACCACGTTTTGAATTACTGCAAAATGACTGTCTCCACTATATTTTGCATATTCCGCCACGTAGAACTTGTTTTAACGAATATAATCTGAAATTCTGCTGTTTACTCGCGACAAACC
>NW_017102409.1:0-757 GCF_001263275.1 Habropoda laboriosa
ATACTTGTGCGATACACGTACTCCTAAAGGCGTACAATTCTGCTATGCATTCTGGACGTCGGCATCCAATTTTAGAACTACGTTGATGGGGGCAAATACAGATAATTCAATATTTCGTCTTTAAATATAATTTCTTCAGCTAAATGTATCCAACGAAACCTTACCTTCTTTTGGTACCGAATACAAAGTTGTGGTTTGTTTTTTCAATTGCTCAAACGGTGCCCGTGTTACTGTTAAAGGAAGCGACTATGCACCTACAACGTCGAGCTTGGAGATAGTAGTTCTTCGCGACTTTCACATAACATACTGAGGCAATTCTCGTACTCTGAATGGCGTACGGTTCTGCAATGCACTCTGGACGCCGGCGGCGAATTCTCCAACTACGAAGTGGGGGAAAATACAAATAATTAAATATTTCGTCGTTAGAAATAATTCCAACAAATAAATGTTCCCCACGAAATCCTACCATTTTTTAATAACAAATACAAATGTGTGCTTGGATCTACAATATCTCACATGGCTGCCGTGTTACTGTTAAACGAAACGAATATACACCTATAACGTCGCGCTTGGAGATAGTATTTCTTCGCGATTTTCACGTAACGTACCGGTACGATACTCGTACTCTAAATGGAGTACATTTCTGCTATGCATTCTGTACATCGACGTCGAATTTCCGAACAACGATTGTGGTGGCAAAAACAGATAACTAAATATTGCGACTTTAAAAATATTCCCTCCAAATAAATGTTCCCAA
>NW_017102410.1:0-639 GCF_001263275.1 Habropoda laboriosa
ATTTTTAACGTAGAAATATGTAATTATCTGTATTTTCCCCCACATCGTAGTTCGAAAATTGGAAGCCGGAATCCAGAATGCATAGCAGAATCGTACTCCCTTTAGAGTACGAGTATCGTGCCGGTACGTTACGTGAAAATCGCGAAGAAATTCTATCTCCAAGTGCGACGTTATATGTGTACATTCGCTTTGTTTAACAGTAACACGGGAACCGTCTGTGCTATTGAAAAAACAAACCACACCTTTGTTTTCGGTATCAAAAGATGGTAAGATTTAGTTGGGAACATTTATTTATTGGAATTATTTCTAACGATGAGATATATAATTATTTGTATTTTCCCCAACATCGTAGTTCGAAAATTCGACGACGGAGTCCAGAATGCATAGCAGAACCGTGCGCCATTTAGAGGACGCGAATCGTACCAGTATTATATGGGAAGGTCGCGAGGAACTACTATAACCATGTGCGACGTGTATGTGTATATTCGCTTCGTTTAACTCGTACATGGGAACCGTTTGAGGTAATGAAAAAAACAGACCACACATTTGTATTCGGTACCAAAAAAATGTAAGATTTCGTTGGGAACATTTATGTGTTGGAATTATTTCTAACGACGAAATATTGAATAATTTGTGTTT
>NW_017102411.1:0-748 GCF_001263275.1 Habropoda laboriosa
TATATGTCTATAGTCGCTTAGATTAACAGTAACACGGGAACCGCTTGAACTATGGAAAAAAAAACCACACGTTTATATTCGGTACCAAAAAATGGTAAGATTTCGTGGGGAACATTTATTTGTTGGAATTATTTCTAAAGATGTAATATTTTATTATTTGTATTTTCCACCACATCATAGGACGAAAATTCGACGCCGGCGTACCGAATGCCTAGCATAACCGTGCGCCATTTAGAGGTCGCGAATCGTAATCGTATGACATGAGAAGGTCGCGAAGTACTACTATACCCATGTGCGACATTGTATGTGTATATTCGCTTCGTTTAACATTATCGCCGGAACCGTTTCAGCCTTGAATAACAAACACACCTTTTTATCCTGTATCAAAAAATGGTGTGATTTCGTTGTTCACATTTTGTTTTAGGAATTATTTTTAAAGTCGAAATTTTCAGTTATCAGTATTTTCCCCCACCATCGTAGTTCGAAAACTCGACGCCGACGTCCAGAATGCACAGCAGAAACATATTCCATTTAGAGTACGAGTATGGTATGGTACGTTACGTGAAATTCGCGAAGAAATGCTATCTCCATGCGCGACGTAATATGTGTATATTAGCTTCTTTTAACAGTAACACGGGAACCGTTTGCGCTATTGAAAAAACAAACCACAACTTAGTATTCGGTAACAAAAAAAGGTAAGATTTCGTTGGGAACATTTATTTGTAGGGAATATTTTAACGCGGAAATA
>NW_017102412.1:0-385 GCF_001263275.1 Habropoda laboriosa
TGACGTGGCCAGGAAATTTTGAAAAGGGAAAAGGAAGTAAAACGTCGTCGCTATCTATTTTATTAGATTAAGTAGATTAAGTTGTTAAATAAAAGGCTCGTTAATTGAATTTTAAATTTAAAAATTCTCTGGGTTTTCATAGATGTTCTTCAACTGCAACGTTTAAAATTGCAAATGTATAGAGTGTGAAGAATGAGTTTGAGTATTTAGATCCCTTCAGAGATCTTCTAAATTCGAGGTCTGACTGAATTTTATCAATTATTTATGGTATCTACAGACGGAAATTTTCAATTTGATAATTCTGGACAGTGAAAATTTGAAAAAACTCTCAGGAATGAACGATGGAGATCAGATTGCAGTTTAATGGAATATAATGAGTTTCCGT
>NW_017102413.1:0-2679 GCF_001263275.1 Habropoda laboriosa
CATATAACGTCGCGCTTGGAGATAGCATATCTTCGCGACATTTGCATATCATACTGTGACGATGCACCTGCTCTATATGGCGTACGGTTTTGGCATGCATTCTGGACGCCGGAGTCGAATTTTCGAACTACGATGTGGGGGAAAACACAAATAATTTAATATTTCGTCGTTAGAATTAATTCAGACAAATAAAAGTTACCAACGAAATATTACTTTTCTTATGGAACCGAACACAGAGGTGTGGTTTGTTTTTCAATATCTCAAACGGTTCCCGTGTTACCAATAAACGAAGCGAATATACACATTTAACGACAAGCAAGGAGATAGTATTTCTTCGCGATTTTCACGTAACATACCGATACGATACTCGTACTCGAAATGGAGTACGATTCTGCTAGGCATTTGAGACATCGGTGTCGAACTTTGAACTACGGTGGTGGGTGCAATTACAGATAAGTAAATATTTCCACGTTAAAAATAATTCCTAAATCAAAATGTGACCAACAAAGTCATACCTTTCTTTGCTACCGAATACAAAGGTGTGGTTTGTTCTCTCAATATCTCACACGTTTGCCGTGTTACTGTTAAACGAAGCGAACATACACCTATATCGTCGGCAAGGCGGTTGTCGTTCTTCGCGACTTTCTCATAACATACTACGGCGATATTCGTACTCTAAATGGAGTACGAATCTGCAATGCATTCTGGACTTCGGCGTCGAATTCTCTCTGTACGATGGTGGGGGCAAATACAGATAACGAAATATTTCGACTTCAAAAATAATTCCTTTAGCTAAATGTATACCATAAATCTTACAATTTTTCCACCCCGAATATAAAGGTGTGCTCTGTTATTCAAGGCTCAAACGGTTCCGGTGTTACTGTTAAACGAAGCGAATATACACCTCTAACGTCGGCTAGGCGATAGTAGTTCTTAGCGACTTTCACGTAACGCAACGGTACGATACTCGTACTCTAAATGGAGTACGATTCTGCTATGCATTCTGGACATTGGCTCCGAATATTCGAACTACAATGGTGGGGGCAAATACAGATAATATAAATATTTCGATTTTAAATATAATTCCTTTAGCTGAATGTATATAACGAAATCTTACATTTTATTGATCCCGATTATAAAGGTGTGCCTGGTTCTTCAATATAACACACGGTTGCCGTGTTACTGATAAACGAATCGAATATACACAAATAACGTCACGCGAGAGATATTATTTCTTCGCCATTTTCACGTAACATCCCGGTACGGTACTGGTACTCTAACTGGAGTACATTTCTGTTATGCATTCTGGACATCGGCGTCGAATTTTCTCTCAGCGATGTGGGGGAAAATACAAATTATTAAATATTTCGACGTTACTAATAATTCCTAATGCTAAATGTGACCAACGAAATCTTACTCTTTGTGATACAGAATACAAATGTGTGGTTTGTTTTTTCAATAGATCAAAAGGTCCCGTGTTACTGTTAATCGAATTGAATATACACATATAACGTCTCGCTTGGAGATAGTATTTCTCGGCGATTTTCACGAAACGTACCGGTACGATACTTGTCGTCTAAACGGCGTACGGTTCTGCTATGCATTCTGGAGGCCGGCGTCGAATTTTCGAACTACGGTGTGGGGGAAAATACAGATAATTAAATATTTCGACTTTAAATATATATCCTTCAGCTAAATGTGACCAACGAAACCTTACCTTTTTTTGGTACCGAATACAAATTAGTGGTTTGTGTTTTCAATGGGTCAAACTGTTCCCGTGTACCAGTTAAACGAAGGGAATATACAACTATAACGTCGGCTAGGCGATAGTAGTTCTTCGCGACATTAACATAACATACTGCGGAGAGATTCATACTCTAAATGATGTTCGATTCTACTATGCATTCTGGACGACGGCTTCGAATTTTATAACTACGATGGTGGGGGCAAATACAGCGAACTAAATATTTCGACTATAAAAATATTCCCTTCAAATAATTGTTCCCAAGGAAAACATGCCTTTTTTTGGTACCGAATACAAAGGAGTGGATTCTTTTTTCAATAGCTCAAAAGGTTTCCGTGTTACTGTTAAACGAAGCGAAAATACACCTATAACGTCGGCTTGGAGATAGTAGTTCTTCGTGACATTAACATAACACACTGCGGCGATACTCGTACTCTAAATGAAGTACGATTCTGCTATGCATCCTGCATGACGGCGTCGAATATAAAAACGACGATGGTGGGGGAAAATACAAATAATTAAAAATTTGTTCGTTAGAAATAATTCCAACAAATAAATGTTCCCAACGAAATCTTACCTGTTTTTGGTACCGAATACAAAGGTATGCTTTGTTATTCAATGCTCAAACATTTCCCTTGTTACTGTTAAACGAAGCAAATATACACATATAACGTCGCACATTGTTATAGAAGTTCTTGGCGACTTTCGCATACCATACTGGGACGATTCACGTCCTCCAAATGGAGAACGGTTCTGCTATGCATTCTGAACGCCGGCGTCGAATTTTCGAACAACGATCTCTTACCTTTTTTTGTTACCGAATACAAAGGTGAGGTTTGTTTTATCAATAGCTCAAACGGTTGAACTCTTACTGGAGTATGATTCTGATATGCGTTCTGGACTTCGGCGCCGAATTTTCGAACTACGAATGTGGA
>NW_017102414.1:0-963 GCF_001263275.1 Habropoda laboriosa
TCTCTGAATTTTGCATGTTTCGCCACGGTAAACCAGTTTTAAAGTCTATAAACATATTGCTACAGTTTTGTCGCGACAAACCACGTATCGCTGTATTGCAACCATCTGTTATATCTTTATTATACTTGTTTCGCCACGTAAAACGAGTTTTAACGAATATAAACTGTAATACTGCTGTTTTCTCGCGACAAACCACGTATCGCTGTATTGCAACCATCTGTTATATCTTTATTATACTTGTTTCGCCACGTAAAACGAGTTTTAACGAATATAAACTGTAATACTGCTGTTTTCTCGCGACAAACCACGTATCGCTGTATTGCAACCATCTGTTATATCTTTATTATACTTGTTTCGCCACGTAAAACGAGTTTTAACGAATATAAACTGAAATACCGCTGTTTTCTCGCGACAAACCACGTTTTGCAGTACTGCAAGCTTCTGGTTTCCCTTCATTTTCAATGCTTCGCCGCGTAAAACGAGTTTTAACGAATATAAACTGAAATACTGCTGTCTACTCGCGACAAACCACGTTTTGCAGCACTACACCGGACTGGTTTCTCTGTATTTTGCATGTTTCCCCACCGGTAAACGAGTTTTAACGAATATAAGCTGATATACTGCTGTTTTCTCCCGACAAACCACGTTTTGCAGTACTGCACATGACTGGTTTCTCTGTATTTTGCATGTTTCCCCACCGGTAAACGAGTTTTAACGAATATAAGCTGATATACTGCTGTTTTCTCCCGACAAACCACGTTTTGCAGTACTGCACATGACTGGTTTCTCTGTATTTTGCATGTTTCCCCAACGGTAAACGAGTTTTAACGAATATAAACTGAAATACTGATATTTTCTCGCGACAAACCACGTTTTGCGGTTCTGCAAATATCTGTTTTCTCTCTATTTTGCATGTTTCGCCACGTAAAACGTGTTTTAACGAATATAAACCTAAATGCTACT
>NW_017102415.1:0-606 GCF_001263275.1 Habropoda laboriosa
AACCAAGCACACTTTTGTATACGGTACCAAAAAATATAAGATTTCGTCGGGAACATTTATTTGATGGAATTATTTCTAACGACGCAATAATTAATTATTTGTGTTTTACCCCACTTGGTATTTCGAAAATTCGACGCCGACGTCCAGAATGCACAGCAGAATCAAACACCATTTAGAGTCCGAGTATCCCCCTAGTATGTTATGTGGAAGGCGCGAAGAATTACTATCACCTAGCCGCGTTATATTTGTATATTCGCTTCGTTTAACAGTAACACGGCAACCGTGTGAGATATTGAAGAACCAAGCACAATTTCGTATTCCGTATCAAAAAGAGGAAAGAATACGTTGGGAATATTTATTTGTAGCGATAATTTGTAAAGTCGAAATATTTAATTATCTGTATTTGACCCACCATCATAGTTGGTAAATTCGACGCTGATGTCCAGAATGCATAGCAGACCGTACGCCATTTAGAGTACGAGTATTGTACCCTTACGTTACGTGAAAAACGCGAAGAAATACTATCTCCATTACGTTACGTGCAAATCGCGAAGAAATACTATCTCCAAGTGCGACGTTATATGTGTATATTCGCTTTGTTTAAGA
>NW_017102416.1:0-559 GCF_001263275.1 Habropoda laboriosa
TAAATAGTTATTGACCACTGCAATGTCAACCGCGGCTTATAGGACAGTTACTTTTTTTATTGCAACCTCTATATCCACAAAAAATTGAATTAACCCTTATTACACTCTAATCACACATACCAACCACTGTTTGTTTCTCCAGTGACCTGCATAAGGTTAGTTTTTTTTTTTATAACAACGCTCTCGAGTTTCATAACAACCACTGTTAATTTGCTCAGTTAGACATGCATACCATCGATTAAAATATACCCCATCAACTAATAAATAGTTCTTAACCACTACAATGTCCACCGCGGCTTATAGGACAGTTACTTTATTTATTGCTACCTCTTTATCAACAAAAAATTATATTATGCCTTATTACACTCTAATAACACATACCAACCAATGTTTATTGCTCACGAGACCGGCATTAGGTTAGTTTTTCTTTTATAATAAAGGGCACGCCTTTAATAACAACCACTGCTAATTTGTTCAGTTAGACATGCATACCATGTATTAAAATATACGCCATCAACCTATTCATTGTTATTAAACACTGCAATGTCCACCACTGCTT
>NW_017102417.1:0-6854 GCF_001263275.1 Habropoda laboriosa
ACATTTATTTGTTGGAATTATGTCTAACGACGAAATATTTAATTATTTGTGTTTTGCCCCACAATGTAGTTCGAAAATTCGACGCCGAAGTCCAGAATGCATAGCAGAATTAAACACCATTTAGAGTTCGAATATCGACGCAGTATGTTATGTGCAAGTCTCTAAGTACAACTATCTCCTAGCCGATGTTATAGGTGTATATTCCATTCGTTTAACAGTAACACGGGAACTGTTCGAGCTATTGAAAACACAAACCTCAAATTTGTAAGGGGTACCAAAAAAAGGTAAGATTTCGTGGTCTCATTTAGTTTTAGGAATTATTTGTTATAAAAATTGGTGTGAGCGCGGCTTGTTCCACCGCTGTCACCTTTGTATTAACGGATTTACGGCTCGCGTTCCGAACCGTCGTCGGCAGGCCTTCAGGTGCTCGCGGATCTCGACCGGTATCACCAGCCATGCGGCGTCGTTCGGGGTTTGGTCCGGATATAAAAGCGCGTGTTTCCCGATTCGCGGTAGACGTGGGTGTAGATAGGAGGGCTCGGACGTGCCAACGTATGGTTAACGAAGGTAGCCGAAGGAGATGGTCCACTAGCGTATAATTTACACCGTGTGCCACCGGATATGAAGGTGTTCGGTGTAAGACGGGAGGGCTCGGACGTGCCAACGTATGGTTAACGAAGGTAGCCGGAGGAGGTAGTTTATTCGGGATTGGTTAACGACGCGTGACACCGGAGGATGTGTCGGGTGTAATACAGGAGTGCTCGGACGTGCCAACGTATGGTTAACGAAGGTAGCCGAAGGAGATGGACCCCTAGCGTATAGTCAACGCTATGTGCCACCGGATATTGTGGTGTTTGGTATTCGCGCGTCGTAGTCGTTGATATACCTCGAGCGGTAAAGGTATATCTGTCGTGGTGTTAGCTGGTACGTTACTATACTACTCAGGATGGGTTTGATTGAATACAGACACGAGTAGTTCTCTATATTCCTATATTCTATTATAATTACAAAGTTTAACGTTAGTCGATTCTTGACTCGGCAAGAATCTCCCTTCTCGACTTTACGCGGTGAGAGCGCGGAAGAGTCGTATACAGTACTATTTTGATTGACACTTACGAAATACGTACGCGACGTTTTATTGCTCGAAGGGGACTGGAACCCGATCTTGCTCGTATCAAGACTCTGACGGACAGAGTAACGTTATGTTCAAAATCTGAATTAGAGACTGCCCCCGATCGTCGAAAATCCTGCCCTTTTTACACCGAAAACTAAGATTTTTGGTGGTGGGGAACGTTAGATTTCCGTGGGAATGGAATGCGAGCTCATCCCTTTGCTAGGCGACTATCGGGGGGGTGCGTGTTAGACTAAACATTCGGCGCCGCACGCTTCGGGTAGAACGCGTACGTAACATATTAATAACGTCGAAATAATTAATTATCTTTATTTCCCCCACCATCGTAGTTGGCAAATTCGGCGCCGAGGTCCAGAATGCTTAGCAGAATTAAACATCATTTAGAGTACGAATATCGACGCAGTATGTTATGTGAAAGTCTCTAAGAACTACTATCGCCTAGCCGACGTTATAGGTGTATTTTCGCTTCGTTTAACTGTAACAGTGCAACCGTGTAAGATATTGAAGCACCAAGCACACCTTCACTTCGGGATCAAAAAATCGTAAGATTTCGTTGTGAATAATTATTTGTAGAAAATATTTTTAAAGTCGAAACATTTAATTATCTGTATTTGCCCCCACCATCATAGTTCGAAAATTCGACGCTGGCGTCCTGAATACATAGCAGTACCGTACGCCATTTAGAGGACGTGAATCGTCCCAGTATGATATGCGATGGACGCGAAGAAATACGATAACCATGTGCGACGTTATATGTGTATATTCGCATCGTTTAACAGTAACACGGGAATCGGGTGAGATATTGAAGATCCAAGCACACATTTATATTCGTGACCAAAGAATTCTAAGATTTTGTTGGATACATTTAGCTGAAGGAATTATTTTTAAAGTCGAAATACTTAATTATCTGCATTTTCCCCCACCATCGTAGTTCGACAATACGACACCGACGTCCAGAATGCACAGCAGAATCGTACTCCCTTTAGAGTACGAGTATCCTGCCGGTACGTTACGTGAAAGTCGCGGAGAAATACTTTCTCCATGCGCGACGTAATATGTATATATTCGCTTCGTTTAACAGTAACACGGGATCCGTTTGAGATATTGAAAAAACAAACCGCACCTTTGTATTCGGTACCAAAAAAAGATAAGATTTCGTTGGGAATATTTATTTGTTATAATTATTTCTAACGACGAAATATTTAATTATCTGCATTTTCCCCCACAGCGTAGTTCGAAAAATCGGCGGCGGATTCCAGAATGCACAACAGAACCGTACGCCATTTAGAGGAAGCGAATCGTCCCAGTATGATATGCGAAGGTCGCGAAGTACTACTATAAACATGTGGGACGTTATATGTGTATATGCGCTTTGTTTAATAGTAAGGCCGGAACCGTTTGAGCTTTGAATAATAAACACACCTTTATATTCGGGTTCAAATAATTGTAAGATTTCGTTGGATACATTTAGCTGAAGGAATTATATTTAATGTCGAAATATTTAATTATTTGTATTTGCCCCCACCATCTTATGTCGAAAAGTCGACGCCGATGTTCAGAATGCATAGCAGAACCGTACGCCATTTGGAGGACGAGAATCGTCCCAGAATGATATGCGAAGTTTGCGGAGAGCTACTATAACCATGTGCGACGTTTTGTGTGTATATTCGCTTCGTTTAACAGTAAGACCAGAACCGATTGAGATTTGAATAACAAAGTACACATTTGTATTCGGTACCAAAAAATGGTAAGATTTAGTTGGGAAAATTTTTATTGGAAATATTTGTAACGATGAAATATATAATTATTTGTATTTTCCCCCACATCGTAGACAGAAAATTAGACGCCGGCGTCCAGAATGCATAGCAGAACCGTACGCCCATTAGAGGACGAGAATCGTCACATCATATTATGCGAAGGTCGCGGAGAACTACTCTAACCATGTGCGACGTTTTGTGTGTATATTCGCTTCGTTTAACAGTAAGGCCGGAACCGTTTGAGCTCTGAATAACAAAGCACAACCTTGTATTAGGCATCGCAATATGGTAAGATTTCGTTGGTCACATTTAGTTTTAGGAATTATTATGAACATCGAAATAATTAATTATCTGTATTTTCCCCCACCATCCAAGTTCGAAAATTCCGCGCCGAAAACCAGAATTCATAGCAGAATCAAACACCATTTTGAGTACGAATATCGCCGCAGTATGTTATGTGAAAGTCGCGAAGAACTACTATCGGCTAGCCGACAGTATAGGTGAATATTCGCTTCGTTTCTCAGCATCACGGCAACCATGTGAGATTTTGAAGAAGCAGACACACCTTTACATTCGGGATCAAAAAATTGTTTGATTTCGTTCGATTCACTTAGCTGAACGAATTATATTTAATGTCGAAATATATAATTATCTGTAATTTCCCCCACCATCGTAGTTCGGAAATTCGACGCCGATGTCCATAATGCATAGCAGAACCGTACGCCATTTAGAGGACGTGAATCGCCCCAGTATGATATGCGAATGTCGCGCAGATCTACTATAACCATGTGCGACGTTATATGTGAACATTCGCTTTGTTTAACAGTAACACGGGAACCGTCTGTGCTATTGAAAAAAAAACCACACCTTCACATTCGGTAACAAAAGATGGTAAGATTTCGTGGGGAACATTTATTTGTTGGAATTATTTCTAACGACGAAATATTTAATTATTTGTATTTGCCCCCACTTCGTAGTTCGAGAATTCGCCGCCGGCGTCCAGAATGCATAGCAGAACCGTACGCCATTTAGAGGATGAGAATCGTCGCAGTATGATATGCGAAGGTTGCGAAGAACTACTATAACCATGTGCGACATTATAGGAGTATATTCGCTTCGTTTAACAGTAACACGGCAACCGTGTGAGATATTGAAGAACCAAGCACGACTTTATATTTGGGATCAAACAATTGTAAGATTTCGTTGGATACATTTACCTGAAGGAATTATATTTAAAGCCGAAATATTTAATTATCTGTATTTTCCTCCCACATCGAAGTTCGAAAATTTGACGCCGGTGTCCAGAATGCATAGCAGAACCGTGCGCCGTTTGGAGGACGCGAATTGTCAAAGTATGATATGGGAAGGTCGCGAAGAACTACTATAACCGTGTGCGACGTTATATGTGTCTATTCGCTTCGTTTAACAGTAACATCGGCCTTTTGAGTTTTGAATAACAAAGCACACCTTTGTATTCGGTACTAAAAAACGGTAAGATTTCGTTGGTCACATTAAGCTTTAGGAATTATTTTTAACGTCGAAATAATTAATTATCTGTATTTTCCACCACCATCGTAGTTCGAAAATTCGGCGCCGAAGTCCAAAATACAGAGCAGAATCATACTCCATTTAGAGTACGAGTATCGTACCGGTACGTTAAGTGAAAATCGCGAAGAAATACTATCTCCAAGCGCGACGTTATATGTGTATATTCGCTTCGATTAACAGTAACAGGGCAACGTTTGAGCTATTGAGAAAAAAAAGCACACCTTTGTATTTGGTATCAAGAAATGGTAATATTTCGTTGGTCACATTTAGTTTTAGGAATTATTTTTAACGTCGAAATATTTATTTACCTGTATTTTCCCCCACTATCGGAGTTCGAAAATACGGCGCCGAAGTCCAGAATGCATAGCAGAATCATACTACATTTCGCGTGCGAGAATCGTCCCGGTATGATATGCGAAGGTCGCGGAGAACTACAATAACCATGTGCGGCGTTACATGTGAATATTCGCTTCGTTTCACAGTAACACCGGAACCGTTTGAGCTTTGAATAACCAAGCACACCTTTATATTCGGGGTCGAAAAATTGTAAGATTTATTGCATACATTTTGCCGAAGGTATTATTTTTAAAGTCGAAATATTTAATTAACTGTATTTGCCCCCACCATCGTAGTTCTAAAATACGACGCCGTCGTCCAGAATGCATAGTAGAATCAATCACCATTAGAGTACGAATATCGCAGCAGAATGTTATGTGAATGTCGCGAAGGACTACAATCGCCTAGACGACGATATAGGTGTATATTCGCTTCGTTTAACAGTATAACAGCACACGTGTGAGATATTGAAAGAACAAACGACACCTTTGTATTCGGAATGGAAAATGGTAAGATTTCTTTGGGCACATTTAGTTTTAGGAATTATTATTAACGTCGAAATAATTAATTATCTGTATTTTCCACCACCATCGTAGTTCGAAAATTCGGCGCCGAAGTCCAAAATACAGAGCAGAATCATACTCCATTTAGAGTACGAGTATCGTACCGGTACGTTAAGTGAAAATCGCGAAGAAATACTATCTCCAAGCGCGACGTTATATGTGTATATTCGCTTCGATTAACAGTAACAGGGCAACGTTTGAGCTATTGAGAAAAAAAAGCACACCTTTGTATTTGGTATCAAGAAATGGTAATATTTCGCATCGTAGTTCAAAATATGACGCCGGTGTCCAGAATGCATAGCAGAACCGTACGCCATTTGGAGGACGAGAATCGTCCCAGTATGATATGGGAAGGTCGTGACGAACTACTTTAACCATGTGCGGCGTTATAGGTGTATATTCGCTTCGTTTAACAGTAACACGGCAACCGTGAGAGATATTGAAGAACCTAGCACAACTTTGTTTTCGGTATCACAAAATGGTAAGATTTCGTTAGTCACATTTAGATTTAGGAATTACTGTTAACGTCGAAATATTTAAATATCTGTGTTTTCCCCCACCATCGTTGTTCGAAATTTCGACGCCACGTCCAGAATGCATAACGGAATCAAACACCATTAGAGTACGAATATCGCCGTATTAAGTTAGGTTAATGTTGCGAAGAACTACTATCGCCATGCCGACGTTATAGGTGTATATACGCTTGGTTTAACATGACCAAGGGTGCCGTGTGAGACATTGAAGAAACAAGCACACATTTATATTCGAGGCCAAAAAATTCTAAGATTTCGTTGGATACATTTAGCTGAAGGGATTATAATTAAAGGGATATCATTAATTATCAGTATTTGCCCCCACCATCGTAGTTCTAAAATTCGACGCCGACGTCCAGAATGCATAGCAGAATCAAACACCATTAGAGTACGGTATCGCCCAAGTATGTTATCTGAAAAGCGCGAATAAATACTATCTCCAAGCGCGACGTTATATGTGTATATTAGCTTCGTTTAACAGTAACACGGGAACCGTTTGAGCTATTGAAAAAACAAACCACAACTTTGTATTCGTAACCAAAAAAAGGTAAGATTTCGTTGGGAACAATTATTTGTAGGGAATATTTATAATGTCGTAATATTTAATTATCTGTATTAGCCCCCACAATCGTCGTTCGAAAATTCGTCACCGATGTCCAGAATATATAGCAGAAATATAATCCATTTAGAATACGAGTACCGTACCGGTACGTTACGTGAACATCGCGAAGAAATAATATCTCCATGAGCGACGTTATATGGGTATATTCGCTTCGCTCAACAGTAACACAGGAAACGTTTGAGCTGTTGAAAAAACGAACCACACTTTTGTATTCGGTACCAAAAAAAGGTAAGATTTCGTTGGCACATTTAGTTTTATGAATTATTATTAACGTCGAATTATTTAATTATCTGTATTTTCCCCCACATCATAATTCGAAATTTCGGCGCCGATGTTCAGAATGCATAGCAGAATCATACTACA
>NW_017102417.1:10029-12469 GCF_001263275.1 Habropoda laboriosa
GCGTAGTTCAAAAATTCGACGGCGGATTCCAGAAAGCATAGCAGAATCATACTACATTTCGAGTGCGAGAATCATCCAGGCATGATATGCGAAGGTCGCGAAGAACTACTATAACCATGTGCGGCGTTACATGTGTTTATTCGCTTCGTTTAACAGTACCACGGAACAGTTTGAGCTATTGAAATAACAAACCACAACATTATATTCGGTACCAAAAAAAGGTAAGATTTGGTTGGATACATTAAGCTGAAGAAATTATATTTAAAGTCGAAATATTGAATTATCTGTATTTACCCCCACCATCGTAGTTCTTAAATTCGACGCCGTCGACCAGAATGCATAGCAGAATCGGACGCCCTTAGGAGTACGTGTATCGTCCCAGTATGATATGCGAAGGTCGCGAATAACTATTATAACCATGGTCGACGTAATGTATGTATATTCGCTTCGTTTAACAGTAACACGGCAGTCGTGTGAGATATTGTAGAACCAAGGACACCTTTATATTCGTGACCGAAAAATTCTAAGATTTCGTTTGATACTTTTAGCTGAAGGAATTATATTTGAAGCCGAAATATTTAATTATCTGTATTTGCCCCCGCCATCGTAGTTCCAAAAATCGACGCCGTCCTCCAGAACGCATAGCAGAATCGTACTCCATTTAGAGTTCGGGTATCGCCGCAGTATGTTATGTTAATGTCGTGAAGTACTACTATCGCCTAGCCGACGATATAGGTGTATATACGCTTCCTTTAACAATAACAAGGGAGCCGTGTGAGATATTGAAGAAACAAGCACACATTTATATTCGAGGCGAAAAATTCTAAGATTTCGTTGGATACATTTAGCTGAAGGAATTATATTTAAAGTCGAAATATTTAATGATCTGTAGTTTCCGCCACACCGTAGTTCTAAAATTCGGCGCCGATGTCCAGAATGCATAGCAGAATCGCAATCCATTTAGAGTACGAGTATCGTACCGGAACATTTCGTGAAAATCGCCACGAAATACTATCTCCAAGCGAGACGTTATATGCGTATATTCGCTTCTTTTAACAGTAGCACGGGAACCGTTTGAGATGTTGAAAAAACAAACCATAATTTTGTATTCGGTACCAAAAAAAGGTATGGCTTCGTTGGGAACATTTATCTGTAGGGAATATTTTTAAAGCCGAAATATTTAGTTATCTGTATTTGCCACGGCTATCGTATTTCGAAAATTCGACGCCGCAGTCCAGAATGCATTAAAGAATCAAACACCATTTAGAGTACTAACATCGCCGCAGTAGGTTACGTGAAAATCGCGAAGAAATAATATCTCTAGCGTGATGTTATATGTTTATATTCGATTCGTTCAAGAGTAACACGGGAACCGTTCTAGCTATTGAAAAAACAATCCACACTTTTGTATTCGGTACCAAAAAAAGGTAAGGTTTCGTTGGTCACATTTTGCTTTAGGAATTACTTTTAACGTCGAAATATGTATTCATCTGTATTTTCCCCCACTTCGTAGTTCGAAAATTCGACGCTGGCCGCCAGAATGCACAGCAGAAATGTATTCCAATTAGAGTAGGAGTATCATACCGGTACGTTACGTGATAATCGCGAAGATATGCTATCTCCAAGCGTAACCTTATATGTGTAAATTCGCTTCGTTTCACTGTACAACGAGTGAAATTTTTGAGCTATTGAAAAAACAAACTACACCTTTGTATTCGGTACCAAAAAAAGGTAAGATTTCATTGGATACATTTAGCTGAAGGAATTATATTTAAAGTCGAAATATAGAATTATCTGTATTTTCCCCCACCATCGTTGTTCTTATATTCGACGCCGTCATCCAGAATGCATAGCAGAATCGTAATCCATTTCGAGTACGAATAACGTACCGGTACGCCAAGTGAATATCGCGAATAAATACTATCTCCATGAGGGATGTTATATGGGTATATTAGCTTCCTTTAACAGTAACAGGGCAATCGTGTGAGATAATGAAATAACAAACCACAACTATGTATTCGGTACCAAAAAAAGGTAGGGTTTCGTTGGGAACATTTATTTGTTGGAATTATTTCTAACGACGAAATATTTAATTATTTGTATTTTCCCCCACATCGTAGGTCGAAAATTCGCTGCGGGCGTCCAGAATGCCTAGCACAAACGTGCGCCATTTAGAGGACGTGAATCGTCATAGTATGATAAGCGAAGGCCGCGAAGTAATGCTATAACCATGTGCGACGTTATATGTGTATATTCGCTTCGTTTAGCAGTAACAAGGGAACCGTTTGAGCTATTGAAAAAATTAACCACAAATTTGTATTCGGTACCAAAGAGAGGTAAGACTTCGTTGGTCACATTAAGTTTTAGGAATTATTTTTAAAGTCGAAATATTTAATTATCTGTATTTCCCCCCACATCGTAGTTCGAAAATTCGACGCCG
>NW_017102417.1:12774-15923 GCF_001263275.1 Habropoda laboriosa
CCCCCACCATCGTAGTTCGAAAATTCGGCGCCGATGTCCTGAATTCATAGCAGAATCGTACTACATTTCGAGTACGAGTATCGGACCGGAACGTTACGTGAAAATCGCGGAGGTATACTATCTCCAAGAGCGACGTTATATGTCTAACTTCGTTTCGTTTAACAGTAACACCGGAAATGTTTGAGCCTTTGAAAAAACAAACCACACCTTTGAATTCGGCACCAAAAAAGGTAAGATTTCGTTGGTCACATTTAGTTTTAGCAATTATTTTTACCACGAAATATTTAATTATTTGTATTTTCCCCCACATCGTAGTTCGAAAATTCGACACCGGTGTCCAGAATGCATAGCAGAAATGTACTACATTTAGAGTACGAGTACCGTACCGAAACGTTACGTGAAAATCGCCAAGAAATAATATCTCTAGCGTGACGGTATATGTTTATATTCTATTCGTTTAACTGGTACACGGGAACCGTTTGAGCTATTGAAAAACCAAACCACACCTTTGTATTCGGTACCAAAAAAGGTAAGATTTCGTTGGTCACATTAATTTTAGAAATTATTTTTTACGTCGACATATTTAATTATCTGTATTTTCCCCCACATCGAAGTTCGATAATTTGGCGCCGTCGTCCAGGATGCAAAGCAGAACCGTACGCCATTTAGAGGACGAGCATCGTCCCAGTATGATATGCGAAAGTCGCGGAGAACTACTATAACCATGTGCGTCGTTATATGTGTATATTCGCTTCGTTTAACAGTAATACCTGAACCGTTTGAGCTATTGAAACAAAAAATCACAACTTTGTATTCGGTACCAAATAAAGCTAAGATTTGGTTGGGTCTATTTATATGTTGCCATTATGTCTAAAGTCGAAATATTTAATTTTCTGTATTGTCTCCCACATCGTAGTTCGAAAATTCGTCAACGGTTTCCAGAATGCATAGCAGAATCGAACCCCATTTAGAGTAGGAATATCGCCCAAGTATCTTATGTGAAAATCGCGAATAAATACTATCACCTAGCCGACGTTATATTTGTATATTCGCTTCATTTAGCAGCAACACGGCAACCGTGTGAGCTATTGAAAGAACAAACCACACCTTTGTTTCCGGTATCCAAAAAGAGTAAGATTTCGTTGGGAACATTTATTTGTAGGGAATATTTTTAAAGTCGCAATATTTAGTTATATGTTTGTGGCCCCACCATCGTAGTTCGGAAATTCGACGCCCATGACCAGAATGCATAGCAGAAATGTACTCCATTTAGAGTACGAGCATCGTCCCAGTATGATATGCGAAGTTCGCGAAGTACTACTATATCCATGTTGCGACTTTATATGTGTATATTCGCTTCGTTTCACAGTAACACCGGAACCGTTTGAGCTATTGAAACAAAAAATCACAGCTTTGTATTCGGTACCAAAAAATGGTGAGATTTCGTGGGGAACATTTATTTGTTGGAATTATTTCTAACGACGAAATATTTAATTATTTGTATTTTCCCCCACTTCGTAGTTCGAGAATTCGCCGCCGGAGTGCAGAATGCATAGCAGAACCGTACGCCAGTTAGAGTTCGAGAATTGCCTCAGTATGTTATGTGAAAGTCGCGAAGTACTACTATCGCCTAGCCTAGGTTATAGGTGTATATTCGCTTCGTTTAACGGTAACACGGCAACCGTGTGAGATATTGAAGAGCCAAGCACGACTTTATATTTGGGATCAAAAAATTGTAAGATTTCGTTGGATACATTTACCTGAAGGTATTATATTTAAAGTCGAAATATTTATATTACCTGTAATATGACCCAAATTGGAGTTCGGAAATTCGACGCCGGCGTCCATTATGCATAGCAGAACCGTACGCCATCTAGAGGACGAGAATCGTCCCAGTATGTTTTGCGAATGTCGCGCAGAATTACTATGTCCAAGCGCGACATTGTAGGTGTATAGTCGCTTCCTTTAACAGTAAAACCGGAACCGTTTGAGCTTTGAATAACAAAGCACACATTTGTATTCGATATCAAAAAATGGTAAGATTACGTTGGTCACATTTAATTTTAGGAATTATTTTTAACGTGGAAGGATATAATTATCTGTATTTGCCCAAACCATCGAAGTTCTTATATTCGACTCCGCCCTCAAGAATGCACTGCAGAATCGTACGCCGTTTAGAGTACGACAATTGCCGCATTATGTTATGTTAATGTTGCGAAGAACTACTATGGCCTTACCAACGTTTTAGGTGTATATTCGCTTTGTTTAACAGTAACACGGGAACCGATTGAGCTATTGAAATATCAAACCCAAACTTTGTATCGGTACCAGAAACCGGTTAGATTTCGTTGGGAACAAATATTTGTTTGGAATATATTTAAAGTCGATATATATAGTTATCTGTATTTGCCCCCACCAAAGTAGTACGAAAATTCGGCGCCGATGTCCAGAATGCATAGCAGAATCATACTCGATTTGGAGTACGAGTATCGTACCGGTATGTTACGTGAAAATCACGAAGTAATACTGTCTCCATTCGCGACGTTAATTGTGTATATTCGCTTCGTTTAATGGTAACGCGGGAGCCGTTTGAGATATTGAAAAAACAAAGCACACCTTTGTATTCGATATCAAGAAATGGTGATATTTCGTTGGTCACATTTAGTTTTAGGAATTATTTTTAAAGTCGAAACATTTACTTATCTGTATTTGCCCCCACCATCATAGTTCTTATATTCGGCGCCATCGTCCAGAATGCATAGCAGATTCGTACGCCATTTAGATTACGACAATTGCCGCAGTATGTTATGTTAATGTCGCGAAGAACTACTATCGCCTAGCCGTCGTTTTAGGTGTATATTCGCTTCGTTTAACAGTAACACGGGAACCGTGTGAGATATTGAAAAAACAAAGCGCACCTTTGTATTCGGTACCAAAAAAAGGTAACATTTCGTTGTGAATTTTTATTTATTGGAATTATTTCTAACGATGAAATATTTAATTACTTGTATTTTCAACCACATCGTAGTTCGAAAATTCGACGCCGGCGTCCAATGTGCACAGCAGAACCGAACACCATTTAGAGCACGAGAATCGTCCCAGTATGATATGCGAAGGTCGCGAAGAAATACCTTAACCAGGTGCGGCAT
>NW_017102418.1:0-2910 GCF_001263275.1 Habropoda laboriosa
CTCTCTCTCTCTCTCTCTCGTTTATTTATTGAACGAACCCACCATATCGGAGTTCTTTATTTTTTCCTTCCTTTCCACGAAACAGTCGATGAATCACACACACCCTTGGTTCAATAAACGAAGAATAAGGAGAGACAGAACTTGTTCCTGAGAAGTTTTTATCTCGCGGTTGACTTTTCTTTTTCGTAACCATTTGTTCGGAGGGATAATGCAAATTCCCCGGTGTTACGTATGCAAAAATATTCGTCCCGTGTATTTCATTCACTGTACGATGCACATCCTGTTTTATATAATCCAATGCAGGACCACGGGGAGCTGGAAGATCGTGTTTTCTTCTTTTTTTTTTTTTTTATTTTAACGTTTAAGACAATTGGATCTGCGAAATGTAGAAATTCTGAATGCTTCATTCTTCGTGGAACTTTGCGAACTGTCGGTGTATGTTGCTGGATGCTTTAATAAAATATTAATACTCACATGGAGAATTTGCACACGTGCGTATACTTTCTTTCCTTTTCTTTGAAAAAAAAAAAAAGAAAAGATTCTAGGAATATGTTAACAATGATAGTGAACACGTGGAGACTTTTTGAAGATAAAATATGTTTGTTAATATGATCAATTTTCTAATAAAGTTACTTCAATATATGTAAGTGTTAACATTTTGCTGAAGCACCTTGTATTTAGAGAAATTATAGTACTTTGAACAATTCCACTGACAATAAGTGATTTGGTAAGAAGGAAGTATAAATATTTTAAAAAGCATTTCTGAATAGTTGTATAATTTTTTTTTTAAGGAAAATATGTATTAAATCTGGTATTTTAACGTACATATGTAATCATGCGATACAGTGTTGATTACAGTGCCAGTAGAAATTACTATGAGTAATTGCTCCAACTAATTTGCTAAAAAGAAACTAGTATATCATCCTATTATAGTATTATAGTACTGTACTATACTGTACTGTACTGTACTATACCGTATTATACTGCAATATAGTGTACTATACTGTACTATACTGTGTTATACTATACTATACTATGCTACACTATACTATACTGCACTATACTGTACTATACTGTGCTACACTATACTATACTGCACTATACTGCACTATACTGTACTATACTGTACTGTACTGTACTATACCGTATTATACTGTATTATAGTGTACTATACTGTGTTGTACTATATTATACTGTACTATACTGCACTATACTGTACTATACCGTGCTATACTATATTATACTGTACTATGCTGCACTATACTGTACTATACTGTGCTATACTATACTATACTGTGTTATACTGTGCTACACTATACTATACTGCACTATACTGTACTATACTGTGCTATACTATATTATACTGCACTATACTGTACTATACCGTGCTATACTATATTATACTGTACTATGCTGCACTATACTGTACTATACTGCACTATACTATACTATACTGTGTTATACTGTGTTACACTATACTATACTGCACTATACTGTGCTATATTGTGCTACACTATACTATACTGTACTATACTGTGTTATACTATACTATACTGTGCTATACTATATTATACTGTACTATACTGTACTATGTCCAGTAAAATATCGACAAAATTTACACAAGGCCTTACCTATACCTGATTGTGCTCATCGATAGTTGTCAACAAAGCACCAAACCAGATGCACGCACAAACAAACTATTCTCCATAAAACATGAACCAATTTACTAGAAAAAATTGCCACTGAAGCAAATAAGCAAAACCAGAAACCTCGATGGAAAAACGTTACAAAGTATCCAACTACGAAGTGAGCAAAGTAATAATAGAACAAAGTGACAGCTGTGCGGACAAAGAAACACCTAACGAAAAGAAGAAAGCGAAGCGTCTAAAAAAAAGAAACAGAAAGGGAAAAAGAAATAAAGCACAGAGGGTTACGTTAAAGCGTACAATGATCGAAAGAGGAACGGGTATCAAGTGGCGAACGGAAGAACAAACCAGTTGCGCGACAATTAACATTAACCTGCAGCGATCCTTCGAGCGTCGTTCATTCATTCAACCCCCAAGAATTAATCGCAATTCACGCTTGCAACGCCATTCAAAGCTCCCCTCCCATTCTTCGGCGAACTGTTGGAGGGGACGTAATTCATTACGAAGAAGAACGTCTCGTTTCAATTGTACCCGGGGTGTCTGGCCGCGCGTTTTCCCAAATTGTTTAGAAAACTACGCTGGAAAACCGAGTGGTTTGCATATTCGCGCGTCCGCCGCAGGGATGATTACTCAACTACGGGTCGCGATTATAATTCTCCGACGCGAACCCTTTGCCAGCGGCCTCGAGGGGACAGTCGTGCGTCTCCGAGCGGAAAAACCAGGCTACGTGGCGAACGGAGGACCCTCGCAATGGGAAAACGAAGCGTCTAGCTCGCTCGTGATCTCTTGCAGATGTTTTTAAGAGGCTTTTCCGGGACATTTTTTAGCATAGAGGAAGGAGATGCAGAGGTTAGATCGAGCTTTTGGTGATTTCAGGTGATTAGAAGTGAAAAGTAAAGTTCTTCGGCGCGTCTGTCTCGTTAACACGTTTCGTGTCGGAGGAAAAGTATCAATTTTTGGGAAAAACTTTGAGAAGAAGTTAAAAGAATTTTGAAAATGAAGTTACGAAGTTGCATAGTTAGAAGAGTATTTTCCTAATGGAAGCTCCAGTTCTAGAAATTTTGTTTAAACGAATTCATTCTGAAGGAAATATCGATCAACTGTGTTTCTAAATTAGAACTTTCAAAAAATACGCGTTGTGGGATTAAATCTCCTCTAACGTTTAGAAAACTTGAAGTTTTTTTTTTCCTTAAATTGACATACTTTTAAAAATATAGTCTAAACAGTTTTAATGAAAAATTTCGATGGAACTGATTTAATGAAA
>NW_017102419.1:0-485 GCF_001263275.1 Habropoda laboriosa
AACAGTTCCAGTGTAACAGTTAAACGAAGCGATTATACACATATAACGTCGTGCTAGGAGATGTTATTTCATCGCGACTTTCACGTAATGTACCGGTACGATACTCGTACTCGAAATGGAGTACGATTCTCCTATGCATTCTGGACATCGGCTGCGAATTTTGGAACTACGATGGCTGGGGCAAATACAGATAATTAAATATTTCGGCTTCAAATATAATTCCTTCAACTAAAAGTATCAAACGAAATCTTAGAATTTTTTGGTCACGATTATAAAGGTGTGCTTGGTTCTTCAATATCTCGCACGATTGCCGTGTTACTGTTAAACGAAGCGAATATACATACATTACGTCGCACATGGTTATAATAGTTCTTCGCGACCTTCGCATATCATACTGGGACGATTCTCGTCCTCTAAATGGACAACGGTTCTGCTACGCATTCTGGATGCCGACGTCGACATTTCTATATACGATGTTGGGGAAA
>NW_017102420.1:0-1190 GCF_001263275.1 Habropoda laboriosa
CTTCAGTATCTTACACGGTTGCCGTGTTGCTGTTAAACTAAGCGAATATACAAATATAACGTCAGCTAGGCGATAGTATTTCTTCACGACATTAACATACCATACTGCGGCGATATTCGTACTCTAATGGTGTTAGATTCCGCTACGCAATCTGAACATCGGCGCCTAATTTACGAACGACGATTGTGGGGTCAAATACAGATATTTAAATAATTTGGATTTAAAAATAATTCCTTCAGCTAAATGTATCCAACGTAATTTTACCTTTTTTTGGTACCGAATACAAAGTTGTGGTTTGTTATTTCAATATCTCACAAGTTTTGCCGTGTTACTGTTAAACGAAGCGGATAAACACATATAACGTCACGCTTAGAGATATTATCTCTTCGCGATTTTCACGTAACGTACTCGTACGGTACTAATACTCTAAATGGAGTACATTTCTGCAGTGCATTCTGGACGATGGTGGGGGAAATACAGATAACTAAATATTTGGATTTTAAAAATTTTCCTAACAAATAAATATGCCCAACGAAATTTTTCCTATTATTGTTACCAAATACAAAGATGTGGTTTTGTATTTTCAATAGATCAAGCGGTTCCCGTCTTACCGTTAAACGAAGCGAATATACACATATAACGTCGCGCTTGGAGATAGTATTTCTTCGCGATTTTCACGTAACGTACCTGTACGATACTCTTACTCTAAATGGAGTACGATTCTGCTATGCTTTCCGCTATGCATTCTGGACGTGACGTTGAATTTTCGAACTACGATGGTGTGGGGAAATACAGATAATTAAATATTTCGACGTTAATAATAGACATTAATAATAGTTCCTAAAACTAAATGTGACCAACGAAATGTTTCCTTTTTTTAATACCGAATACAAACGTGTTCTTCAATATCTCACACGGTTGCCGTGTAACTGTTAAACGAAGGGAATATACAACTATAACGTCGGCTAGGCGATTGTAGTTCTCTGCGACTTTCACATAACATTCTGCAGCGATATTCGTACTCTAATGGTGTTTGGTTCTGCTGTGCATTCTGGACGTGGCGTCGAATTTGCGAACTACGATGGTGGGGGAAATACAGATAATAAAATATTTCGATGTTAATAATGATTCCTAAATCTAAAAGTGACCAGCGAAATATTACCATTTCTTGATAGCGAATACAAAGGTGT
>NW_017102421.1:0-657 GCF_001263275.1 Habropoda laboriosa
CTCGTACTCTAAATGGAGTACGATTCTGCTATGCATTCTGGACGACGGCGTCGAATTTTCGAAATACGATGTCGCAGGAAAATACAGATAAATAAATATTTCGACGTAAAAATGATTGCTAAAACTAAATGTGACCAAAGAAATCCTACCTTCTTTCGCTACCGAATACAAATTTGTAGTTTGTTTATTCATTACCTCATACGGTTCCCGTGTACCAGTTAAACGTTGCGAAAATACACATATAACGTTGCGCTTGGAGATAGCATACCTTCGCGATTTTCACGTAACGTACCGATACGATACTCGTACTCTAAATGGAGTATGATTCTGCTATGCAGTCTGGACATCGGCGCCGAATTTTCGAACATCGATTTGGGGGAAAATACAGATAATTAATTATTTCGACGTTAATAATAATTCCTAAAACTAAATGTGACCAACGAAATCTTACCTTTTTGTGATACCGAATACAAACGTGTGGTTTGTATGTTCATTAGCTCAAATGGTTCCCGTGTTACTGTTAAAGGAAGCGACTATACACCTACAACGTCGCGCTTTGGGATAGTATTTCTTCGAGACTTTCACGCAGTGTACCGGTACGATACTCGTACCCTAAATGGAGTACGATTCTTCAATGTATTCTGGACATTCTCACCG
>NW_017102422.1:0-653 GCF_001263275.1 Habropoda laboriosa
GGTGCCCACTCGTGAACATTCAATAGACATTGACATGTCATAAAACCTTTCGTGTCTCCCTGATCGCCCAAGGTCCCGTTACGCGCGGGCTACCCTTGGGTCTCACTCCCCCGCCATCGCGACATACCACCACCCTGCCAACTTGGAAATTCCAGGGTGTGCGGCATGCTCGCAGGCCAGAGAGGACCGTCCAAGAGGGTAGACCCGTCCTCATTGGCGGAAACCACCACCTTGTACCCGTACACCCATTTATAAATAAGCGCACCAACGCGGCCGAAAGACAGATCAAAAAGGGGAAATAGACAAGTAGCACGAAACGAACACACACCACATAAAATTATCACTCTTCAACATGAAGCCTTTGTCTTACAACATATTAAAGTACGTGCACCCACCCAAGTGCGTGCAACCCACACCAAGAACCACCGACAATCCTGCGCCATCACTCTCGAGCATACCGCTTCCACAGAAATAACTCCACAGAAATTAAATATATAAGGATGTGTAGTGCGGGCCGATACACCTTTGATGTGTCTACCAGCGGCATTGTTATAAAGATCACAGCAACATGCGTTGCGGCGCGACATTTCAATAGCCTTCCTGCACCTTCCGAGACAGACAGATCATTTTTCTTAAAATATATTTTTAAATAT
>NW_017102423.1:0-1180 GCF_001263275.1 Habropoda laboriosa
TAAATATTTCGACTTTAAATATATGTCCTTCAGCTAAATGTATCCAACGAAATCTTACAATTTCTTGGTATCGAATACAAAGTTTGGGTTTGTTTTTTCAAAAGCTCAAACATTTCCGGTGTTACTGTTAAACGAAGCGAATTTACACATATACCGTCGCTCCTGAAGATAGTATTTCTTAGCGATTTTCACGTAATGTACATGTACGATACTCTTACTCTAAATGGAGTACGATTCTGCTATGCAGTCTGGACATCCGCGCCGAATTTTCGAACTACGATTTGTGGGTAAATACAGATAATTATATATTTCGACTTTAAATATATTTCCTTCAGCTAAATGTATGCAAAGAAATCTTACAATTTCTTGATCCCGAATATAAAGGTGCGCTTCGTTCTTCAATATATCACACGGTTGCACTGTTACAGTTAAACGAAGCGAAAATACACCTATGACGCTTCTTAGAGACCTTCGCATCTCAAACAGGGACGATTCACCTTCTCTAATTGGCGTACGGTTCTTCCATGCATTCTGGTCGCCGGCGTCGAATTTTCGAACTACGATGTGGGGGAAAACACAAATAATAAAATATTTCGTCGTTAGAAATTGTTCCAACAAATAAATGTTCCCATCGAAATCTTACCTTTTTTGGTACCGAAAAAGGAGTTGTGCTTGGTTCTTAAATATCTCACACGGTTGCCGTGTTACTGTTAAACGAAGTGAATGTGCACCTATAGCGTCGGCTGGGGGATAGTAGTTCTTCGCGACTATCAGAGAACATACTGCGGCAATTGTCGTACTCTAAATGGCGTACGATTCTGCTATGCATTCTGCACGTGGCGTCGAATTTTCGAACTACGATGGTGGAGGAAAATACAGATAATTTAAATATTTCGTCGTTAGTCATAATTCCAATAATTAAATGTTCCCAACGGAATCTTACCTTTTTTTGGTACCGAATAAAAAGGTGTGGTCCGTCTTTTCAATAGATCAAAAGGTCCCGTGTTACTGTTGAACGAAGCGAATATAGACATGTAACGCCCCACATGGTTATAGTAGTTCTTAGCGACCTTCGCATATCATCCTGGGACGATTCACCTTCTCTAAATGGCGTACGGTTGTTCCATGCATTCTGGACGCCGGCGTCGAATTTTCGTACTACGATGTGGGGGAAAACACA
>NW_017102424.1:0-496 GCF_001263275.1 Habropoda laboriosa
TTGTTTTTTCAATAGCTCAACCGGTTCCCGTGTTACTGTTAAACGAAGCGAATATACACATATTACGTCGCACATGGTTACAGTAGTGTTCCGCGAACTTCGCATATCATACTGTGACGATGCTCGTCCTCTAAATGGCGTACGTTTCTACTTTGCATTCTGAACATCCGCGTCGAATTTCCGAACTACGATGGTGGGCGAAAATACAGATAATTAAATATTTCGACTTTAGACTTAATGGCAACAAATAGATAGACCCAAACAAATCTTACCTTTTTTTGGTACCAAATACGAAGGTGTGGTATGTTTTTTCAATATCTTGCACAGTTGCCGTGCTGCTTCTAAACGAAGCGAATATACAAATATACCGTGGGCAAGGAGATAGTAGTAATTCGCGATTTTCATATGAGATACTTGGGCGATACTCGTACTTCTAAAGGCGTACGATTCTGCTTAGCATTCTGGACGACGGTGTCGAATTTTCGAACTACGATGG
>NW_017102425.1:0-224 GCF_001263275.1 Habropoda laboriosa
TACTGCAAAATGACTGTCTCCTCATTATTTTGCATATTCCGCCACATAAAACGTGTTTTAACGAATATAAACTGTAATACTGCACTCTTCCCGCGACAAACCACCGTTTGCTGTACTGCAATCGACTGTCTCCCATTTATTTTGCATATTCCGCCACGTAGAACATGTTTTAACGAATATAAACTGTAATACTGCAGTTTTCTCGCCACAAAGACGTTTTGCAT
>NW_017102426.1:0-419 GCF_001263275.1 Habropoda laboriosa
AAGTCAAAATATTTAGTTATCTGTATTTGCCCCCACCGTCGTAGAGAGAGAATTCGACGCCGAGGTCCAGAATGCATAGCAGAAATATACTCCATTTCGAGTACGAGTATCGTACCGGAATGTTACGTGAAAAACGCGAAGAAATAATATCTCCATGAGAGACGTTATATGTGTATTTTCGCTTCGTTTAACAGTAACACGGGAACCGTTTGAGCTATTGAAAAAACAAACGACACTTATGTATTCGTTATCAAAAAAAGGTAAGTTTACATTGGGAACTTTTATTTAGTGGAATCATTTGTAATGACGAAATAATTATTTATTTGTATTTTCCCCCACATCGTAGTTCGAAAATGCGACGCCGGCGTCCAAAATGCATAGCAGAACCGTACGCCATTTAGAGTTCGAGAATCGTCCAA
>NW_017102427.1:0-264 GCF_001263275.1 Habropoda laboriosa
TTCCCTAGGTTCCTACAAATGGAGACTCGTCCGGGATGGAGGCATCTACGGCTGCACGAAGCCCCCTAGGTGCTGTGAGATGAAAACATCTCGAAGGTTGCACGTCTCCCAAAAATGCGTTGTTTCGGCTGTGTGCTGCCACTGTGTGGGGGAGTATGCTCGAAAGTGTTGAGTTGTGTTGCACCGAGGACATTCGAGGGAGAATGTCAGTTCAGGATGGCCGAGTGTAGTATCGGGGCCTCCATGCCCAAAAAATAGGAAACC
>NW_017102428.1:0-753 GCF_001263275.1 Habropoda laboriosa
TCGTTCGGAACATTTATTTGCTGGTATTATTACTAACGACGTAATATTTAAATATCTGTATTTCCCCCACATCGTATTTCGAGAATTCGACGCCGGCGACCAGAATGCAGAGCAGAACCGTACGCCATTTAGAGAAGGTTAATCGTCACAGGATTATATGCGAAGTTCGCGAAGAACTACTATAACCATATGCGGTGTTACATGATTATGTTCGCTTTGTTTAACAGTAAGACCGGTACCGCTTGAGTTTTGAATAAGAAAGCACACCGTTGTATTTGGTACCTAAATGAGCAAGATTTCGTTGGTCGCATTTAGTTTTAGAAATTGTTCTTCACGGCGAAATATTTAGTTATCTGTATTTGCCCCCACCATCGTAGTTCGAAAATACGATGCCAATTTCCAGAATGCATAGCAGAATAGTACTCCATGTAGAGTACGATCATCGTACCGGCACGTTACGTGAAAATCGTGATGAACTATTATCACCTAGCCAACGTTATATTTGTATATTCTCTTCGTTTAACAGTAACACGGGAACTGTTTGAGCTATTGTAAACACAAACCTCAAATTTGTATTCGGTACCAAAAAAAGGTAAGGTTTCGTTGGTCTCATTTAGTTTTAGCAATTATTATTAACGTCGAAATAATTAATTATCTTTATTTTTCCCCACCATCGTAGTTCGAAAATTGGGGGCCGAAGTCCTGATTGCATAGCAGAATCAAACACAATTTAGAGTACGAATATCGACGCAG
>NW_017102429.1:0-528 GCF_001263275.1 Habropoda laboriosa
TTTTGAAGCCATAAATCCGGCTACAGGATTCCCTTAGGTTTATTCTATTTTACGACTAAACAAGCTGGATTCGGTATGCAGCGGTGGTTATACAAGAAATTACATAATTGTATTTTTGCAATTGCAATTTTCCTAAATTTACGACTTTTTCGACTCCAGTTATGTTAAATATGTGGCATACTCTTGAATACATCTTAACAGACACTATCGTATTATGAATAAAAGTGTGTAGCATTTCGTTTAAAGAAATTAACTTGATCTTGAAATCTCCTCTACTACTCTACCTGCAAAAGAACTATTTACGCCATACAATGTTATCCACTACACTAAACAACTCTTATATTCCGGCGTATGCAGTGTGACGGACTGAGCGCGAGCAGGTCGATATGGTTGATTCCGTGGATTCAACACGCTTCGGGTCTCATCGGTGTAAGTTTTATACCGTCGCACTGATATACCGTTTAAGTGAGGGATTAAAACGCCAAAAGACACGTTTTATGAAATACAGAGTTTAATGTTTAGAATAAC
>NW_017102430.1:0-5649 GCF_001263275.1 Habropoda laboriosa
ATCGTAGTTCCAAAATTCGACGCCGGCGTCCAGAATGCATGGAAGAAGCGTACGCCATTTACAGAAGGTGAATCGTCCCAGTATGATTTGCGAAGGTCGCGCAGAACTACTATAACCATGTGCGACGTTATATGTGTATATTCGCTTCGTTTAACAGTAACACGGCAACCGTGTGAGCTATTGAAATAACGAACCGAAAGTTTGAATTCGGTACCATAAAAAGGTAAGATTTCATAAGATACATTTAGCTGAAGGAATTATTTTTAATGTCGAAAAATTTAATCATCTGTGTTTTCTCTCACGATCGTAGTTCTAAAATTCGACGCCGCCGTCCAGAATACATAACAGAACCGTACGCCATTTGAAGAACGAGAATTGCCGTCGTATATTATGTGAAAGTCGCGTAGAACTAATATCGCCTGGCGGACGTTATAGGTGTGTATTCGCTTCGTTTAACAGTAACACGGGAACCGTTTGAACTATTAAAGAACTAAGCACACGCTTGTTTCCGGTACCAAAAAAAGGTAAGGTTTCGTTGGCCACATTTACTTGTTGGAATTCTGTCTAACGACGAAATATTTCGTTTTTTGTATTTTCCCTCATATCGTAGTGAGAAAATTCGACGCAGATGTCCAGAGTGCATAGCAGAATCGTACTCTATTAGAGTACGAGTACCGTACCGGCACGTTACGTGAAAATCGCGAGAAATAATATCCCCATGAGTGACGTTATATGTGTATATTCGCTTCGCTCAACAGTAACACAGGAAACGTTTGAGCTGTTGAAAAAACGAATCACACTTTTGTATTCGGTACCACAAAAAGGTAAGATTTCATTGGATACATTTAGTTGAAGGAATTATATATAAGGTCGATATCATTAATTATCTGTATTTGCCCCCACCATCGTAGATAGAAAATTCGACACCGGCGTCCAGAATGCATAGCAGAATCGTACCCCATTTAGACGACGTGAATCGTCGCAGTATGATATGGGAAGGTCGCGATGAACTACTATAACCGTGTGCGACGTTATATGTGTATATTCGCTTCGTTTAACAGTAACATCGGAACGTTTGAGCTGTTACGTACGCAGACTAGCCGACACGGCTGTGCCGAGACTTCCGCCTAGAGCTCACCCCCTTGAGATAAAGTAAGCGAACGCACTTCTGTCTCATGGGAAAATTAGGGCCCCCACCCACCAAATAGTACAAATTTTGGAGTATATAAGGGAATGATTTTCGGGGCTCAGGGGCAGTCACAGTTCTGAGTTACCCTGAACGTTAAAGTAGCACAGTATCTGTCTAGTCATCGTTCGACACGAGCAAGATGGGGCTCAATTCCCTTTCGAGCAACCCAGTATAATACTAAATTCGTAAGTGTCAACTAGACATACTTGTCTACGACGTCCCCGCGTACTCACCGTGTAAAGTCGAGAAGGAAGATTCTTGCTCAGCCAAGAATCAACCATTGTAATTCATATTTAAACATTGTAATCTTATTGTAACCACAATTTAATATAATTAGAATATAGTTGTTGTAGAATTGCATAGCCTATATTCAATTAACCATCTCCTCGTAACATTAGTTACGGAATTGCTAGACTCACAAAGGATATATCTTAACCGCTCGAGGTATATCCGACATTACGGTACGTACTGGCCTCACAATTACTAAACCTTGTCCATCCTTTGGAAACGGCGTATTTACCACGTACGCCGACGGTTCCAATCCTATTGAACTTGTTGGAGAACGACGTAGAATCTCATGCGTTGAACGTTCTGAACGGTCCACCACCCCACACCGTCAACGTATACGTTGAACCTCCAACCCTTTCCATCCTTTGGAGAACGGCGTATATACCACGTGCGCCGACGGTTCCAATTCTATCGGACTTCTTGGAGAACGACGTAGAACCACATGCGTTGAATGTTCTGACCGGTCCACCGCAAACTTTGCCAACGACGTGTTAACAACACACGTTGAAACTCCAACCTTTTCCATCCTTTGGAGAACGGCGTATATACAACGTACGCCGACGGTTCCAATCCTGGTTGTCAACAACGTATCACCCTCATACGGTGAACGTTTTGACCGATCCACAAACCCAAACAAGTTTTACGCTCCATGTGAGGACAAGACCGCGTAAACCCGTAACAGAACTATTGAAAAAATAAAGCACACCTTTGTATTCGGTATCAAAAAATTTTAAGATTCAGTTGGTCACATTTAGTTTTAGGATTTATTATTAAAGTCGAAATATTTAATTATCTGTATTTCCCCCACACCATAGTTAAATTGTAAGATTTATTGTGTACATTTATCTGGAGGAATTATTTATAAAGTCGTATATCGTACCAGTACGTTACGTGAAAATCGCGAAGAAATACTATCTCCAAGCGCGACGTTATAGGTGCATATTCGCTTCGTTTTACAGTAACACTGGAACCGTTTGAGCTATTGCAAAAACAAACCACTCCTTTGTTTTCGGTACCAAAAAAAGGTAGGCTCTCGTTGGCCACATTTAGATTTAGGAATTACTTTTATCGTCGCAATATTTAGTTAACTGTATTTACCCACACCATCGTAGAGTGAAAATTCGACGCCGATGTCTGGAATGCACAGCAGAAATGTACTCCACTTAGAGTACGAGAATCGTACCGGTACGGGACGTGAAAATCGCGAAGAACTACTATCGCCTAGCCGACGTTATAGGTGTATTTTCGCTTCGTTTAACAGTAACACGGGAACCGTGAGAGCTATTGTATTAACAAAGCACACCATTGTATTCGGTACCAAAGAAGGTAAGATTTCGGTGTGAAATTTTATTTATTCAAATTGTAACATCTCTAAGCGTGACGTTACATGTGTATATTCGCTTCGTTTACCAGTAACACGGGAACCGTTTGAGGTTTGAATAACAAAGCACACCATTGTATTCGGTATCAAAAAATGGTAAGATTTCATTGGATACATTTAACTGAAGGAATTATATTTAATCTCGAAATATTTAATTGTTTGTATTTTCCCCCACATCGTAGATAGAAAATTCGACGCCGGTGTCCAATATGCATAGCAGAACCGTGCGCCATTTATAGGACGTAAATCGTCCCAGTATGATATTTGATGGTCGCACAGAACTACTATATCCAGGTGCGACGTTATATGTGTATATTCGCTTTGTTTAACAGTAGCACCAGAACCGTTTGAGCTTTGAATAACTAAGCACACCTTTATATTCGTGGTCGAAATTTGTAAGATTTATTGTATACATTTATCTGAAGGAATTATTTATAAAGACGAAATATTTAGTTATCTGTATTTGCCCCCACCATCGTAGAGATAGAATTCGACGCCGATGTCTGGTATGCACAGCAGAAATGTACTCCACTTAGAGTACGAGAATCGTACCGGTACGTTACGGGAAAATCGCGAAGAAATAATATCTCTAGCGTGACGTTAGAGGTGTTTATTCGCTTCGTTTAACAAAAACACGGGAACCGTTTGAGCTTTGAATAACAAAGCACACCATTGTATTCGGTATCAAAAAATGGTAAGATTTCGTTGGCCACATTTACATTTAGGAATTAATAATAACGTCGAAATATTTAGTTAACTGTATTTGCCCCCATCATCGTAGGTCGAAAATTTGACGCCGACGTCCAGAATGAATAGAAGAATCGTACGCCATTTAGAGTACGAGTATCGTACCGGTACGTTACGTGAAAATCGCCAACAAATACTATCTCCTAGTGCGTCGTTAGAGGTGTATATTCGTTTCGTTTGACAGTAACACGGGAACCTCTTGAGCTATTGAAAAAACACATCACACCTTTGTATTCGGTTCCAAAAAAAAGGTAAGATTTCGTTGGGATCATTTATTTGTTAGAATTATTTTTAACGTCGAAATATATAATTATCTGTATTTTCCTACCACATCGTTGTTCCAAAATTCGACGGCTGATTCCAGAAAGCATAGCAGAATCATACTACATTTCGAGTGCGAGTATCATCCAAGCATGATAGGCGAAGGTCGCGAAGAACTACTATAACCGTGTGCGACGTTATATGTGGAGATTCGTTTCAGTTAGCAGTAACACTGCAACCGTGTGTGATATTGAAGAACCTAGCACACATTTGTATTCGGTATTAAAAAATGGTACCATTTCGTTGGACACATTTAGTATTAGCTAATATTTTTAAAGTCGTAATATTTAGTTATCTGGATTTGTCCCCACCATCCAAGAGAGAGAATTCGACGCAGATGTCCAGAATGCATAGCAGAAACGTATTCTATTTAGAGTATGATTATCGTACTGGTACGTTACGTGAAAATCGCGAAGAAATAATATCTCTAAGCGTGACGTTATATGTGTACATTCGCCTCGTTTAACAGTAACACGGTAACCGTTTGAGCTATTGAAAAAACAAACCACACTTTTGTATTCGCTCCCAAAAAAAGATAAGGTTTTGTTGGGAATATTTAGTTTTAGGAATTATTTTTAGTGTCGATATATTTAATTATCTGTATTTGCCCTCAACATCTGTAGTTCGAAAATTCGGCGCCACGTCCAGAATGCATAGCGGAATCAAATAACATTAGAGTACGAATATCGCCGCAGTATGTTATGTTAATGTCGCGAAGAACTACTATCGCCTAGCCGATGTTATATGTGTACATTCGCTTCGTTTAACAGTAAGACCAGAACCGTTTGAGCTTTGAATAACAAAGCACACCTTTGTATTCCTTATCAAAAAATGGTAAGATTTCGTTGGTCACAATTAGTTTTAGGAACTAATATTAACGTCGAAATAATTAATTATCCGTATTTTCCCCCACCAACGTATCTCTTATATTAGAAGCCGTCATCCAGAATGCATAGCAGTATCGTACTTCATTTAAAGTACGAGTATCGCCGCAGTGTGTTATGATAATGTCGCGAAGAACTACTATCTCATAGCCGACGTTATATGTGTATATTCGCTTCGTTTAACAGTAACACGTGAACCGTTTGAGCTATTGGAAAAACAAACCACACGCGCACGGTTCTGCTATGCATTCTGGACATCGGCGCCGAATTCTCGGACAACGATGGTGGGGGAAAACACAGATAACTAAATATTTCGACTTTAAGAATAATTCCTAAAACTAAATACAATACAAAAGTGTGGCTTGTTTTTTCAAAAGCTCAAACGGTTCCCGTGTTACTCTTAAAGGAAGCGAATATACACATATAACGTCACACATGGTTATAGTAGTTCTTCGCATACTTCGCATATCATACTGCGTCGATTCTCGTCCTCTATATGGCATACGGTTCTGCTATGCATTCTGGACGCCGGCGCCGAATTTTCGAACTACGATGGCGGGGGCAAGTACAGATAACTAAATATTTCGTGGTTAGAAATAATTCCAACAAATAAATGTACCCAACGAAATCCTACCTTTTTTTGTTACCGTATACAAAGGTGTGGTATGTTTTTTCATTAGCTCAAACGGTTCCTGTGTAAATGTTAAACGAAGCGAATATTCACATATAATGTCGGGCTTGCAGATGGTATTTCGTTGGGAACATATATTTGTAGAGGATATTTTTAATGTCGAAATATTTAGCTATCTGATTTGTCCCCACCATCGTAGTTCGAACTT
>NW_017102431.1:0-551 GCF_001263275.1 Habropoda laboriosa
AATAAAGAGAAAACTGTCGTTTGCAGTACTGCAAAACGTGATTGTAGCTTGAAAACAGCTGTATTTCTTTTTATATTCGATAAAACACGTTTTACGTAGCGAACCATGCAAAATAAAGAGAAAACTGTCGTTTGCAGTACTGCAAAACGTCTTGGTCCCGAGAAAACAGCAGTATTCCAGATTATATTCGTTAAAACACGTTTTACGTAGCGAACCATGCAAAATAAAGAGAAAACTGTCGTTTGCAGAACTGCAAAACGTGATTGTAGCTTGAAAACAGCAGTACTTCATTTTATATTCGTCAAAACACGTTTTACGTGCTGAAACATGCAAAATAAAGAGAAAACAGTCGTTTGCAGTACTGCAAAACGTCTTGGTCGCGAGAAAACAGCAGTATTCCAGATTATATTCGTTAAAACACGTTTTACGTAGAAACTCGTTTTACTTGGCGGAACATGCAAAATAAGGAGGTCACAGTCGTCTGCAGAACTGCAAAACGTCTTTGTAGCGAGAAAACAGCAGCATTACAGTTTATATTCGTTAAAACACGA
>NW_017102432.1:0-256 GCF_001263275.1 Habropoda laboriosa
GGTTGCCAATTGTTTACAACATAGAGTCGGCCTACCTCCACGTAAAAAAAAAAAAAATGTAGGGTCGATTAGACAAGTGCCAGTAAAATGATACTGACGCCGTTAAAATGTAGGGTCGGCCTACATCCACGTAAAAAAAAAAAATGTAGGGTCGATTCCACAAGTGTCAGTAACATGTAGGGTCGATTCGACGAGTGTCAGTAAAATGTAGGGTCGATGGCAGCAGAAAAGCTGCTAAACGATTAGAATTAAATGT
>NW_017102433.1:0-685 GCF_001263275.1 Habropoda laboriosa
TTTTAACGAATCTAAACTGAAATACTGCTGTTTTCTCGCGACAAACCACGTTTTGCAGTACTGGAAACAACTGTTATCACTTTATTATACTTGTTTCGCCACGTAAAACGAGTTTTAACAAATATAAACAGAAATACTGCTGTTTTCTCGCGAGAAACCACGTTTTGCATCAGTGCAAACGACTGTTCCCACGATATTTTGCATGTTTCGCCACGTAAAACGAGTTTTAACGAATATAAACTGAAATACTGCGGTTTTCTCGCGACAAACCACGTTTTGCAGTACTTCACACCACTGTTTTCTCTTTATTTTGCATATTTCACAACGTATAATGTGTTTTAACGAATATAAACATAAATACTACTGATTTCTCAAGGCAAACCACGTTTTGCAGTACTGCACACTAATTTTTCCCTTTATTTTGCATGTTTCGCCACGCAAAACGTGTTTTAACGAATATAAACCTAAATACTACTGATTTCTCAAGACAAACCGCGTTTTGCAGTACTTCACACGACTGCTTTCTCTTTATTTTGCATATTTCACCACGTAAAATGAGTTTTAACGAATATAAACCTAAATACTATTGATTTCTCAAGACAAACCACGTTTTGCAGTACTCTACACAAATTTTTCTCTTTATTTTGCATGTTTCGCCACGTAAAACGAGTTTTAACGAATATAA
>NW_017102434.1:0-804 GCF_001263275.1 Habropoda laboriosa
TGGCGTAGGGTTCTGCTATGCATATTGGACGCCGGCGTCTAATTTTCGAACTATGATGTGGGGTAAAATTCAGATAATTAAATATTTCGATGTCAAAAGGAATGCTAATACTAAATGTGACCAATGAAATCTTACCTTTTTTTGGTACCGAATACAAAGGTGTGCTTGGTTCTTCAATATCTCACACGGTTGCCGTGTTACGGTAAAACGAAGCGAATATACAAATATAACGTCGGCTAGGTGATAGTAGATCTTCGCGATTTTCACGTAACGTACCGGTACGATACTCGTACTCGAAATGGAGTACGATTCTGCTATGCATTCTGACTCCGGCATCCAATTTTCGAACTACGATGGTGGGGGCAAATAAAGATAATTAAATATTTCGACGATAAAAATAATTCCAAAAACTAAATGTGACCAACGAGTCCATACCTTTTTTTGGTACCGAATACAAAGTTGTGGTTTGTTTTTTCTATAGCTCAAACGCTTCACGTGTTACAGTTAAACGAATCGAAAATAAACATATAACGTCACGCTAGAGATATTATTTCTTCGCGATTTTCACGTAACGTACCTGTACCGTACTCGTACTCTAAATGGAGTACATTTCTGCTATGCATTCTGGACATCGGAGTGTAATCTTCGGGCTACGATGTGGGGGAAAATACAGATTATTAAATATTTCGACTTTAAATATAGTTCCTACAGATAAATGTAACCAAGGAAATCTTAAAATTCTTCGATCCCGAATATAAAGGTGTGCTTGGTTCTTCAATATCTCACACGGTTGCCGTGTTACGG
>NW_017102435.1:0-203 GCF_001263275.1 Habropoda laboriosa
ACCATCGTAGTTCGAAAATTCGACGCCACCTCCAGAATGCATAGCGGAATCAAACTGCATAAGTGGACGAATATCGCCTCATTATGTTATGTTAATGTCGCGAAGAACTACAATCGCCTAACCGACGTTTTATGTGTATATTCGCATTGTTTAACAGTATCACGGGAACAGATTGAGCTATTGACAAAACAAACCACAACTTT
>NW_017102435.1:373-592 GCF_001263275.1 Habropoda laboriosa
TATCGCCGCAGTATGTTATGTGAAATTCTCGAAGAACTACTATCGCCTAGCCAACGATAGAGGTGTATATTCGCTTCGTTTAACAGTGACACGGCTACCGTGTGAGATATTGAAGAACCAAGAACACCTTTACATTCGGAAACAAAAAATTGTAACATTTCCTTGGTTACATTTAGCTGAAGGAATTATATTTAAATTCGAAATATTTAATAATCTGTA
>NW_017102436.1:0-596 GCF_001263275.1 Habropoda laboriosa
ATAATTAAGTATTTCGACCTTAATAATAATTACTAAAACTAAATGTGACAAACGAAATCTTACAATTTCTAATACCGAATACAAAGGTGTGCTTTGCTATTCAAAGTTCAAACGGTTCTGGTGTTACTGATAAACGAAGCAAATATACACATATGCCTTCGCACCTAGTTATGCTAATTCTTCGCGACCTTCGCATATCATACTGGGACGATTCTCGTCCACTAATTGTCGAACGGTTCTGCTATGCATTCTGGACGCCGGCGTCGAATTTTCGAACTACGATGTGGGGGAAAATACAAATTATTAAATATTTGGTAGTTACAAATAATTCCAACAAATAAATATTCCCGACGATATCTTACCTTTTTTTGTTACCGAATACAAAGGTGAGGTTTGTTTTATCAATAGCTCAAACGGTTCCCGTGTTCCTGCTAAACAAAGCGAATATACATCTATAACGTCGCGCATGGAGGCAGTATTTCTTCGCGATTTTCACGTAACGTACAGGTACGATACTCGTGCTCAAAATAGCCAATGATTCTGCTATGCATTCTGGACATCGGCGTCGAATTTTCGAACTACTTTGGTCGGGGCAA
>NW_017102437.1:0-690 GCF_001263275.1 Habropoda laboriosa
CGATGGTGGGGGAAAGTACATATAATTAAATATTTCGACGTTAATAATAATTCCTAAAACTAATTGAGACAAACGAAATTTTATCTTTTTTTGGTACCGAATACAAAGGTGTGCTTGGTTCCCCAATATCTCACTCGGTTGCCGTGTTACTGTTAAACGAAAGGAATATGCTCCTATATCGTCGGCTAGGCGATAGTAGTTCTTTGCGACTTTCATATAGCTTACTGCGGCCAATGCCGTACTCCAAATGGCGTACGGTTCTGCTATGCATTCAGGACATCGGAGAGTAACTTTCGGGCTACGATGTAGGGGAAAATACAGATTATTAAATATTACGACTTTAAATATAATTCCTTCAGCTAAATGTATTCCCAACGAAACCTTACCTTTAATTGGTACCGAATACAAGGGTGTGGTATGTTTTTTCAACGGCTCAAACGTTTCCCGTGTTACTGGTAAACGAAGCGGATATACACATATAACATCTAGCTTGGAGATAGTATTTCTTCGCGATTTTCACGTAACTTACCGGTACGATACTCGTACTCTAAAGGGAGTACGATTCTGATGTGCATTCTGGACGTCGGCGTCGAATTTTCGAACTACGCTGGTGATGGCAAATAAAGGTAATGAAATATTTCGACGTTAGTATTAATTCCGAAACCTAAATGTGACCAACGAAATCTTACC
>NW_017102438.1:0-602 GCF_001263275.1 Habropoda laboriosa
CTTGGTTCTTCAATATATCACACGGTTGCAGTGTTACTGTTAAACGAAGCGAATATACACATAAAACGTTGCGCATGGAGATAGTCTTTCTGCGCGAGTTTCACGTAAAGTACCGGTACGATACTCGTACTCTAGATGGAGTATATTTCTGCTATGAATCCCGGACATCGGCGTCGAATTTTCGAATTTCGATGGTGGGGGCAAATACAGGTAACTAAATATTTGGACTTTAAATATAATTCCTTCAGCTAAATATATACAATAAATCATACAATTTTTTGCTCCAGAATATAAAGGTGTGCTTGGTTCTTCAATATCTCACACGGTTGCCCTGTTACTGTTAAACGAAGCGAATATACACATATAACGTCGGCTAGGCGATAGTAGTTCTTCGCGACATTAACATAACATACTGCGGCGATATTAGTACTCTAATGGTGTTCATTTCTGCTATGCATTCTGGACGCAGGCGTCGAATTTTCGAACTGCGATGGTGGGGTAAAACACAGATAATTAAATATTACGACGTTAATAATAATACCTGAAACTAAATATGACCAAGGAAATCTTACCATTTTTTGGTGCCGAAGACAAAGGTGTGC
>NW_017102439.1:0-590 GCF_001263275.1 Habropoda laboriosa
TGTATCATCCCCCAACATCGTATTTCGAAGATTCGACGCCGACGTCCAGAATGCATAGCAGAACCGTACGCCATTTAGAGTACGAGAATTGCCCAAGTATGTTATGTGAAATGCGCGAATAACTACTATCTCCAAGCGCGACGTTATATGTGTATATTCGATTCGGTTAACACTAACACGTTAACCGTTTGAGATATTGAAAAAACAGACCACACCTTTGTATTCGGAACCAAAAAAAGAGGTAAGATTTCGTTGGTCACCATTTACTTTTAGGAATTATTTTTAAAGTAGAAATATTTACTTATCTGTATTTGCCCCCACCAAAGTAGTTCGAAAATTCGGAACCGATGTCCAGAATGCATAGCAGAATCATACACTATTTTGAGTAGGAGTATCGTACCTGCACGTTAAGTGAAAATCGCGAAGATCTACTAGCACCTAGCTGACGTTATATTTGTAAACTCGCTTCGTTTAACAGTTACCGGGCAACGTTTAAGCTATTGAAAAAACAAAGCACACCTTTGTAATCGGTATGCAGAAAAGGTCATATTTCGTTGATCACATTTAGTTTTCGGAATTATTTTTAACGT
>NW_017102440.1:0-309 GCF_001263275.1 Habropoda laboriosa
AACAGTAACATCGGCACCGTTTGAGCTTTGAATAACAAAGCACACCTTTATATTCGGGGTGAAAAATTGTAAGATTTGTGGTATGCATGTAGCAAAAGGAATTATATTTAAAGTCGAAATATTTTGTTATCTGTTTTTGCCCCCACCAACGTACAGAGAGAATTCGACGCCGAAGTCCAGAATGCATAGCAGAATTGTACTCCATTTAGGTTACGAGTGTCGTACCGGTACGTTGCGTGAAAATCTAGAAGGAATAGTATCTCCAAGCGCGACGTTATATGTGTAGATTCGTTTCGTTTAACAGTAACA
>NW_017102441.1:0-540 GCF_001263275.1 Habropoda laboriosa
TTCAATGCTAAAACGGTTCCGGTCTTACTGTTAAACGAAGCGAATATACACATATAACGTCGCGAGTGGAGATAGTATTTCTTCGCAATACTCTCGTAACGTACCGGTACGGTACTCGTACACGAAATGGAGTACGATTCTGCTACGCATTCTGACACCGGCATCCAATTTTCGAACCTCGATGGCGGGGGCAATTACAGATAACTAAATATTTCGACTTTAAAAATAATCCCTACAAATAAATATTCTCAACGAAATCTTACCTCTTTGTGATACCGAATACAAAGGTGTGCTTGGTTCTTCAATATCTCACACGGTTGCCGTGTTACTGTTAAACGAAGGGAATATACACCTAAAACGTCGGCTAGGCGATAGTAGTTCTTCGGGGATTTCACATACCATACTGCGGCGATATTCGTACTCTAATGGTGTTTGGTTCTGCTATGCATTCTGGACGATGGCTTCGAATCGAAGATCTACGATGGTGGGGGCAAATACAGATAATTAAATATTTGGACGTTAAATATAGTTCCTAAAACT
>NW_017102442.1:0-242 GCF_001263275.1 Habropoda laboriosa
CTTTAAAAATAATTCCATCAGCTATATGTATCCAACGAACTCATACAATTTTTTGATCCCGTAAATAAAGGTGTGTCTGCTTCTTCAATATCTCTCACGGTTGCCGTGATACTGTTAAACAGAAGAGAATATTCACCTATACTGTCGGCTAGCCGATAGTAGTACTTCTCGACTTTCATATAACATACAGCGGCGATATTCGTACTCTAATTGTATTTGATTCTGCTATGCATTCTGGACTT
>NW_017102443.1:0-3256 GCF_001263275.1 Habropoda laboriosa
GCGAAACATGCAAAATAAAGCGAAAACAGTCGTTTGCAGTACTGCAATACGTCTTGGTCGCGACAAAACAGAAGTATTCCAGATTATATTCGTTAAAACTCGTTTTTCGTAGCGAACCATGCAAAATAAAGCGAAAACAGTCGTTTGCAGTACTGCAAAACGTGATTGTCGCTTGAAAACAGCAGTATTCCAGATTATATTCGTTAAAAGACGTTTTACGTAGCGAACCATGCAAAATAAAGAGAAAACTGTCGTTTGCAGTACTGCAAAACGTGATTGTAGCTTGAAAACAGCAGTATTCCTTTTTATATTCGTTAAAACATTTTACGTGGCGAAACATGCAAAATAAAGAGAAAACAGTCGTTTGCAGTACTGCAAAACGTCTTCGTCGAGAGAAAACAGCAGTATTCCAGATTATATTCGTTAAAACACGTTTTACGTAGCGAACCATGCAAAATAAACAGAAAACTGTCGTTTGCAGTACTGCAAAACGTGATTGTAGCGATAAAAAAGCAGTATTTCATTTTATATTCGACAAAACACGTTTTACGTGCTGAAACATGCAAAATAAAGAGAAAACAGTCGTTTGCAGTACCGCAAAACGTTACTGTAGCGAGAAAACAGCAGTATTTCAGTTTCCATTCGTTAAAACACGTTTTACGTGGCGAAACATGCAAAATAAAGCGAAAACAGTCGTTTGCAGTACTGCAAAACGTCTTCGTCGAGAGAAAACAGCAGTATTTCAGTTTGTATTCGTTAAAACACGTTTTACGTGTCATCACATGTAAAATAAAGTGAAAACAGTCGTTTGCAGTACTGCTAAACGTGATTGTAGCGATAAAAAAGCAGTATTTCATTTTATATTCGTCAAAACACGTTTTACGTGCTGAAACATGCAAAATAAAGAGAAAACAGTCGTTTGCAGTACTGCAAAACGTCTTCGTCGAGAGAAAACAGCATGTAGCGATGAAAAAGCAGTATTTCAGTTAATATTCGTGAAATCACGTTTTACGTGTCATCACATGTAAAATAAAGTGAAAACAGTCGTTTGCAGTACTGCAAAACGTTACTGTAGCGAGAAAACAGCAGTATTTCTGATTATATTCGTTAAAACCGTCAAAACACGTTTTACGTGGCGAAACATGCAAGATAAAGCGAAAAGAGTCGTTTGCAGTACTGCAAAACGTGATTGTAGCATGAAAGCAGCAGTATTTCAGTTTCCATTCGTTAAAACACGTTTTACGTGGCGAAACATGCAAGATAAAGCGAAAAGAGTCGTTTGCAGTACTGCAAAACGTCTTGGTCGCGAGAAAACAGCAGTATTCCAGAAAATATTCGTTAAAACAGGTTTTACGTAGCGAACCACGCAAAATAAAGAGAAAAAAATCGTTTGCAGCACTGCAAAACGTGATTGTAGCTTGAAAACAGCAGTATTTCAGTTTGTATTCGTTAATACACGTTTTCGTGGCGAAACATGTAATATAAATAGAAAACATTCGTTTGCTGTCCTGCAAAACTTGATTGTAGCTTGAAAACAGCAGTATTTCAGTTTCCATTCGTTAAAACACGTTTTACGTTGCGAAACATGCGAAATAAAGCGAAAACAGTCGTTTGCAGTACTGCAAAACGTCTTGGTCGCGAGAAAACAGCAGTATTCCAGAAAATATTCGTTGAAACACGTTTTACGTAGCGAACCATGCAAAATAAAGAGAAAACTGTCGATTGCAGTACTGCAAAACGTGATTGTAGCTTGAAAACAGCAGTATTTCAGTTTCCATTCGTTAAAACACGTTTTACGTTGCGAAACATGCAAAATAAAGCAAAAACAGTGGTTTGCACTACTGCAAAAGGTCTCTTCGCGAAAAAACAGCAGTATTTCAGTTTATTTTCCTTAAAACAAGTTTTACGTGGCGAAACATGCAAAATAAAGCGAAAACAGTCGTTGGCAGTACTGCAAGACGTCTTCGTCGAGAGAAAACAGCAGTATTTCAGTTTGTATTCGTTAAAACACGTTTTCGTGGCGAAACATGTAAAATAAATAGAAAACTTTCGTTTGCAGTCCTGCAAAACTTGATTGTAGCTAGAAAACAGCAGTATTTCATTTTATATTAGTCAAAACACGTTTTACGTGGAGAATCATGCAAAATAAAGCGAAAGCAGTCGTTTGCAGTACTGCCAAACGTGGTTTGTCTCGAGAAAACAGCAGTATTTCATTTTATATTCTTCAAAACACGTTTTACATGGCGAAATATGCAAAATAAAGAGAAAGCAATCGTTTGCAGTACTGCAAAACGTGATTGTAGCTAGAAAACAGCAGTATTTCACTTTATATTCGTCAAAACACGTTTTACGTAGCGAACCATGCAAAATAAAGAGAAAACGGTCGTTTGCAGTACTGCAAAACGCGATTGTAGCGTGAAAACAGCAGTATTTCATTTTATATTCGTCAAAACACGTTTTACGCGGCGAAACATGCAAAATAACGAGAATACTGTCGTTTGCAGAACTGCAAAACGTGATTGTAGCTAGAAAACAGCAGTATTTCATTTTATATTCGTCAAAACACGTTTTACGTGGCGAAACATGCAAAATAAAGCGAAAACAGTCGGTTGCATTACTGCAATACGTCTTGGTCGCGAGAAAACAGAAGTATTCCAGATTATATTCGTTAAAACACGTTTTTCGTAGCGTACCATGCAAAATAAAGAGAAAACAGTCGTTTGCAGTACTGCAAAACGTCTTCGTCGAGAGAAAACAGCAGTATTTCAGTTTGTATTCGTTAAAACACGTTTTACTTAGCGAACCGTGCAAAATAAGTAGAAAACTTTCGTTTGCAGTCCTGCATACCGTGATTGTAGCTAGAAAACAGCAGTATCTCATTTTATATTAGTCAAAACACGTTTTACGCGGTGAAACATGCAAAATAAGGAGAAAACAGTTGTTTGCAGTACTGCAAAATGTGATTGTAGCTTGAAAACAGCAGTATTTCAGTTTCCATTCGTTAAAACGTTTTTCGTGGCGAAACATGCAAAATAAAGAGAAAACAGACGTTTGCAGTACCGCAAAACGTTACTGTAGCGAGAAAACAGCAGTATTTCATTTTATATTCGTCAAAACACGTTTTATGTGGCGAAACATGCAAAATAAAGAGAAAACAGTCGTTTGCAGTGCTCATTACGTCTTCGTCGAGAGGAAACAGCAGTATTTCAGATTATATTCGTTTAAACACGTTTTACGTGTCATCATATGTAAAATA
>NW_017102444.1:0-289 GCF_001263275.1 Habropoda laboriosa
ACCTTACCTTTTTTAGGTACCGAATACAAAGTTGTGGTTTGTTATTGCAATAGCTCAAACAATTCCCGTGATACTGTTAAACGATGCGAATATACACATATAACATCGCACATGGTTATAGTAGTTCTCCGCGACGTTCGCATATCATACTGGGACGATTCTCGTCCTCTAAATGCGGTACGTTTCTGCTATTCATTCTGGACAACGGTGTCGAATTTCCGAACTGCTATGGTGGGGGAAAATTCAGATAAATAAATATTTCGACTTTAGACATAATTACAACAAATAA
>NW_017102445.1:0-283 GCF_001263275.1 Habropoda laboriosa
ATTTCGACGTTAAAAATAATTCCTAAAACTAAATGTGACCAACGAAATCTTACTTTTTTTTGGTGCCGAATACAAATTTGTGGTGTGTTTTTACAATAGCTCAAACAGTACCCGTGTTACTGTTATACGAAGCGAATATACAAATGTAACGTCGGCTAGGTGATAATATTTCATCGCGATTTTCACGTAACGTACCGGCACGATACTCATACTCTAAATGGCGTACGATTCTGCTATGCATTCTGGACACCGGCGTCATATTTTCGAACTACGATGTGGGGGC
>NW_017102446.1:0-515 GCF_001263275.1 Habropoda laboriosa
TTCCCAACGAAAGCTTACCTTTTTCTGGTACCGAATACGAAGGTGTGGTTTTATTTTTTCGATCGCTCAATCGGTACCCGTGTTTCTGTTAAACGAACCGAATATACACATATAACGTCGGGCTTGGAGATGGTATTTCTTCGCGATTTTCACGCAACGTACCGGTACGATACTCGTACTCTAAATGGAGTACGTTTCTGCTGTGCATTCTGGACATCGGCGTTGAATTATCTCTCTACGATGGTGGTGGCAAATACAGATAACTAAATACTTCGACTTTAAAAATAATTCCTAAAACTAAATGTGACCAACGAAATCTTACCTCTTTTTGATACCGAATACAAAGGCGTGCTTGGTTCTTCAATATCTCACACGGTTGCCGTGTTACTGTTGAACGAAGGGAATATACACCTATAACGTCGGATAGGCGATAGTAGTTCTTCGCGATTTTCACGTAACTTACCGCTACAATTCTCGTTCTCTAATTGGAGTACGATACTGCTAAGCATTCTGGA
>NW_017102447.1:0-565 GCF_001263275.1 Habropoda laboriosa
GGTTGTCGCGGGAAAACTGCAGTATTATAGTTTATCTTCGTTAAATCGCGTTTTCCGTGGCGATACATGCCAAATAAAGAGACAACAGTCGACTGCATTACAGCAAAACGTGGATTGTCTCGAGAAAACAGCAGTATTTCAGTTTATATTCCATAGAACTCGTTTTACTTGGCGAAACATGGAAAATAAAGAGAAATCAGTCGTTTGTAGCACTGCAAAACGTGCGCTGTCGCGAGAAAACAGCAGTATTACAGTTTATATTCGTTAAAACACGATTAACGTGGCGAAACATGCAAAATAAAGTGAAAACAGTCGTTTGTAGTACTGCAAAACGTGGGTTGTCACGGGAGAACAGCAGTATCTCCGTTTATATTCGTTAAAACACGTTTTCCGTGGCGAAACATACAAAATCAAAAGAAAACACTCGATTGCAGTACTGCAAAACATGGTTTGTCGCGGGAAAACAGCAGTATTACAGTTATATTCATTAGAACTCGTTTTCCGTGGCGAAACATGGAAAATAAAGAGAAAACAGTCGTTTGTAGTACTGCAAAACGCGGTTTGT
>NW_017102448.1:0-255 GCF_001263275.1 Habropoda laboriosa
TAATTACTTATCTGTACTTTCCCCAACATCGTAGTTAGAATATTCGACGCCACGTCCAGAATGGATAGTAGAATCAATCACCATTAGAGTACGAATATCGCAGCAGTATGTTATGTTAATGTCGCGAAGAACTACTATCGCCTAGGCGACTTTATATGTGTATATTCGCTTTGTTTAATAGTAAGGACGGAACCGTTTGAATTTTGAATGACAAAGCAAGCCTTTGTATTCCGTATCAAAAAATGGTAAGATTTC
>NW_017102449.1:0-648 GCF_001263275.1 Habropoda laboriosa
AATATCCCCGAGTTTAACCGTACCCACTGTTCATTTGTTTAATTGTACATATGTACTATCGATATAAATGTAATTATATCGTGCTACACCGACTAATTAATCGTTAATAACGACTTTAACCACTGCAATACCAACTATTGGAATATCAACCACAATTGTTTAATTGCCTATACTATTATTACACTGCATTAATACCTCCCACTCTTCATTATACATACCTACTACCGATATAAATCTAATTGACGCTCGCAACAACTTACATTCAATTGTTATCAACGACTTTAACCACTGCTACTCTATTTGTTGCTATCTCTGTTAATAAACTATTCAATCGACCGTTTTTACACTCTATCGACGCTCCATTGTTTACATCTCCAATTCTTCATATCCCCGAGTCCGGCATTGTGTTGGATTTTTTTTATAACAATATCCCCGACTTCCATATCGCTGTCTCTCTCTGTTGCACTGCTACTGCCCTCTCTCTCTCTATCCCACTGCTATTGCCCTCTCTCTCTCTGACGTCACACCGAGGAATCACTCACCCGTGTCTAATCCGAGGACGCACTCACCCGTGCTTAATCCGCGGAACCACTCACCCGTGTCTAATCCGAGGACGCACTCACCCGTGCCTAATCCGCGGAACCACTC
>NW_017102449.1:4552-7665 GCF_001263275.1 Habropoda laboriosa
GCGGTGCTCGTCCTTCGGGTTCGTCTGCGGTGCACATCCTTCAGATTCGTCTGGCGGTGCGCATCCTTCAGATTCGTCTGGCGGTGCTCGTCCTTCGGGTTCGTCTGCGGTGCACATCCTTCTGGTTCGTCTGGCGGTGCGCATCCTCCAGATTCGTCTGGCGGTGCTCGTCCTTCGGGTTCGTCTGCGGTGCACATCCTTCTGGTTCGTCTGGCGTTGCTCGTCCTCCAGATTCGTCTGGCGTTGCTCGTCCTCCAGATTCGTCTGGCGGTGCTCGTCCTTCTGGTTCGTCAGCGGTGCGCATCCTTCAGATTCGTCTGCGTTGCTCTTCCCTCGTCTGCGTTGCTCTTCCGTCTTCCGCGTTGCTCTTCCCTCGTCTGCGTTGCACTTCCGGTCGTCCGCGATCGTCCCATGGACGAACAGCTGTGGTGAGAGAATATCTCATTGAGAAATTCGTTTTTTTGTGTGTACATACTACCGACAACGATACCATGAACGAAGATAGGCACCTTCTTCTTCCTCGGCGAGGACCGGATGGCAGTGGGACGATCCGCTCCTAGATGAAAATTCGTGTAAGCAGAGATTCATAAATGAAACAACGAATTAAACATTACCTTCCAAAAATTCCTTCTATGCTGCGACGACCCTCTTCTTTGCTCCGATCCGAGAGTACCTCGAACATTGAAAATAAATAAAATAGCATTTGCACACAGACAAGGAAAGCGCATAAGCAATAAGCGTTCTAATAAAGCGTACAAGCAATAAGCGTTCTGATAAAGCGTACAAGCAATGAGCGTTCTGATAAAGCGTATACCACCAATACTACGCAATAATAATACAACACAACAACAATACCACACAAAAAACTACGACAAACTACAATACACTTCTACAAAGATACCACCAATAAGCAACATGCCACACACCCTGTGCACAGGAAACATTCATACTCTTAAATCGCTAAAACCGTATTTATTCACCACCCCATGATTCCGGACAGCTGTCGTATGGAATCAATCGGTTCGTCTGCGTTGCTCGTCCTTCCGGTTCGTCTGCGTTGCTCGTCCTTCCGGTTCGTCTGCGTTGCTCGTCCTTCCGGTTCGTCTGCGTTGCTCGTCCTTCCGGTTCGTCTGCGTTGCTCGTCCTTCCGGTTCGTCTGCGTTGCTCGTCCTTCCGGTTCGTCTGCGTTGCTCGTCCTTCCGGTTCGTCTGCGTTGCTCGTCCTTCCGGTTCGTCTGCGTTGCTCGTCCTTCCGGTTCGTCTGCGTTGCTCGTCCTTCCGGTTCGTCTGCGTTGCTCGTCCTTCCGGTTCGTCTGCGTTGCTCGTCCTTCCGGTTCGTCTGCGTTGCTCGTCCTTCCGGTTCGTCTGCGTTGCTCGTCCTTCCGGTTCGTCTGCGTTGCTCGTCCTTCCGGTTCGTCTGCGTTGCTCGTCCTTCCGGTTCGTCTGCGTTGCTCGTCCTTCCGGTTCGTCTGCGTTGCTCGTCCTTCCGGTTCGTCTGCGTTGCTCGTCCTTCCGGTTCGTCTGCGTTGCTCGTCCTTCCGGTTCGTCTGCGTTGCTCGTCCTTCCGGTTCGTCTGCGTTGCTCGTCCTTCCGGTTCGTCTGCGTTGCTCGTCCTTCCGGTTCGTCTGCGTTGCTCGTCCTTCCGGTTCGTCTGCGTTGCTCGTCCTTCCGGTTCGTCTGCGTTGCTCGTCCTTCCGGTTCGTCTGCGTTGCTCGTCCTTCCGGTTCGTCTGCGTTGCTCGTCCTTCCGGTTCGTCTGCGTTGCTCGTCCTTCCGGTTCGTCTGCGTTGCTCGTCCTTCCGGTTCGTCTGCGTTGCTCGTCCTTCCGGTTCGTCTGCGTTGCTCGTCCTTCCGGTTCGTCTGCGTTGCTCGTCCTTCCGGTTCGTCTGCGTTGCTCGTCCTTCCGGTTCGTCTGCGTTGCTCGTCCTTCCGGTTCGTCTGCGTTGCTCGTCCTTCCGGTTCGTCTGCGTTGCTCGTCCTTCCGGTTCGTCTGCGTTGCTCGTCCTTCCGGTTCGTCTGCGTTGCTCGTCCTTCCGGTTCGTCTGCGTTGCTCGTCCTTCCGGTTCGTCTGCGTTGCTCGTCCTTCCGGTTCGTCTGCGTTGCTCGTCCTTCCGGTTCGTCTGCGTTGCTCGTCCTTCCGGTTCGTCTGCGTTGCTCGTCCTTCCGGTTCGTCTGCGTTGCTCGTCCTTCCGGTTCGTCTGCGTTGCTCGTCCTTCCGGTTCGTCTGCGTTGCTCGTCCTTCCGGTTCGTCTGCGTTGCTCGTCCTTCCGGTTCGTCTGCGTTGCTCGTCCTTCCGGTTCGTCTGCGTTGCTCGTCCTTCCGGTTCGTCTGCGTTGCTCGTCCTTCCGGTTCGTCTGCGTTGCTCGTCCTTCCGGTTCGTCTGCGTTGCTCGTCCTTCCGGTTCGTCTGCGTTGCTCGTCCTTCCGGTTCGTCTGCGTTGCTCGTCCTTCCGGTTCGTCTGCGTTGCTCGTCCTTCCGGTTCGTCTGCGTTGCTCGTCCTTCCGGTTCGTCTGCGTTGCTCGTCCTTCCGGTTCGTCTGCGTTGCTCGTCCTTCCGGTTCGTCTGCGTTGCTCGTCCTTCCGGTTCGTCTGCGTTGCTCGTCCTTCCGGTTCGTCTGCGTTGCTCGTCCTTCCGGTTCGTCTGCGTTGCTCGTCCTTCCGGTTCGTCTGCGTTGCTCGTCCTTCCGGTTCGTCTGCGTTGCTCGTCCTTCCGGTTCGTCTGCGTTGCTCGTCCTTCCGGTTCGTCTGCGTTGCTCGTCCTTCCGGTTCGTCTGCGTTGCTCGTCCTTCCGGTTCGTCTGCGTTGCTCGTCCTTCCGGTTCGTCTGCGTTGCTCGTCCTTCCGGTTCGTCTGCGTTGCTCGTCCTTCCGGTTCGTCTGCGTTGCTCGTCCTTCGGGTTCGTCTGCGTTGCTCGTCCTTCGGGTTCGTCTGCGTTGCTCGTCCTTCGGGTTCGTCTGCGTTGCTCGTCCTTCCGATTCGTCTGCGTTGCTCTTCCGTCATCCGCGTTGCTCTTCCCTCGTCTGCGTTGCACTTCCGGTCGTCCGCGATCGCCCCTGGACGAACAGCTGTGGTGAGAAAATATCTCATTAAGAAGTTCGTTTTTTTGTGTGTACATAC
>NW_017102450.1:0-1908 GCF_001263275.1 Habropoda laboriosa
GAAGAAATACTATCTCTAAGCGCGACGTAATAGGTGTATATTCGCTTCGTATAACAGTAACACAGCAACCGAGTGAGATATTGAAGAACCAAGAACTCCATTATATTCGGAATCAAAAAATTGTAAGATTTCTTTGGTCACATTTAGTTTTAGCAATTATTAAAGTCGAAATACTTAATTATCTGTATTTGTCCCCACCATCGTAGTTCTAAAATTCGACGCCGATGTCCAGAATGCATAGACGAAACGTACGCCATTTAGAGGACGAGAATCGTCCCAGTATGATATGCGAATATCGAGGAGAACTATTATAACCATGTGCGACGTTATATGTGTTTATTCGCTTCGTTTAACGGTAACATCGGCACCGTTTGAGCTTTGAAGAACAAAGCACAGCTTTGTATTCGGTATCAAAAAATGGTAAGATTTCGTTGGTCACACTTAGTTTTAGGAATTATTTCTAACGACGAAATATTTAATTATTTGTATTTTCCCCCAAATCGTAGGTCGAAAATTCGACGCCGGCGTCCAGAATGCCTAGCATAACCGTGCGCAATTTAGAGGACGTGATTCGTCACAGTATGATATGCGAAGGCCGCGAAGTAATACTATAACCACGTGCGACGTCCTATGTGTATATTCGCTTCGTTTAACAGTAACACAGGAACCGTTTGAGCTATTGAAAAAATAACCACTCCTTTGTATACGGTTACAAAAAAAGGTAGGATTTCGTTGGGAACTTCTATCTGTAGAGAATATTTTTAAAGACGAAATATTTAGTTATCTGTATTTGCCCCCGCCATCGTATCTCGAAAATTAGTCGGCGATGTCCTGAATTCACAGCAGAAACGTACTCCATTTAGAGTACGAGTATTGTACCGGTACGTTACGTGAAAATCGCGAATGAATACTATCTCCAAGCGCGACGGTATATGTGTATATTCGCTTCATTTAACAGTAACAGGGCCACGTTTGAGCTATTGAAAAAACAAAGCACCCCTTTGTATTGGGTGTCAAGAAATGATAATATTTCGTTGCTCACATTTAGTTTTAGGAATTATTTTTAAAGTCGAAGTATTTAGTTATCTGTATTTGCCCCCACCATCGTAGAGAGAGAATTCGACGCCGATGTCCAGAATGCATAGCAGAATCATTCTCTCTTTTGATCACGAGTATCGTACCTGTACGATACGTGAAAATCGCGAAGAAATACTATCGCCTAACGTGACGTTATATGTGTATAATCGCTTTTTTTAACGGGTACTCGGGAATCGTCTGAGCTAATGAAAAAACAAACCACAACTTTGTATTCGGTACCAAAAAAAGCTAAGATTTCGTTGGGAACAAATATTTAGAGGGAATATTTTTAAAGTCGAAATATTTAGTTATCTGTATATTCCCCCACATCGTAGCCCGAAAATTACACTCCGATGTCCAGAATGCATAGCAGATATATACTCCATTTAGAGTACGAGTACCGTACCGGTACGTTACATGAAACTCGCGAAGATATACTCTCTCCAAGCGCGACGTAATATGTGTATATTCGTTTCGTTTAACAGTATCACGGCAACCGTGTGAGCTATTGAAAAAAGAATCCACTCCTTCGTATTCGGTACCACAAAAAGGCAAGATTTCTTTGGGAACAATTATATGTAGGGAATATTTTTAAAGTCGATATATTTAGTTTGCTGTATTTGCCCCCACCATCGTAGTTCTAAAATTCGAAGCCGTCGTCCTGAATGCATAGTAGAATCGTAAGTCATTTAGAGTATGAATATCTCCGCAGTAAGTTATGTTAATGTCGCGAAGAACGAAGGTCGCGAAGAAATACTATAACCATGCGCGACGTTAGATGTGAATATTCGCTTCGTTTAACAGTAACACGGCAACCGTGTGAGCTATTGA
>NW_017102451.1:0-937 GCF_001263275.1 Habropoda laboriosa
GACGTTATATGTTTATATTCGATTCGTTCAAGAGTAACACGGGAACCGTGTGAGATATTGAAAGAACAAACCACACCTTTGTATTCGGATTGGGAAATGGTAAGATTTCGTTGGTCACATTTAGTTTTAGGAACTATTATGAACGTCGAAATAATTAATTATCTATATTTTCCCCTAACATCCAAGTTCGAATAATCGGCGCCCACGTCCAGAATGCATAGCAGAATCAAACACCATTAGAGTACGAATATCGCCGCAGAATGTTATGTGATAGTCGCGAAGAACTTCTATCGCCTAGCCGATGTTATAGTTGCATATTCCCTTCGTTTAACAGTAACACGGCAACCGTGTGAGATATTGAAGAAACAAGCACATCTTTGTAATCGGTATCAAGAAGAGGCAAGATTTCGTGGGGATCATTTATTTGTTGTAATTATGTCTAAAGTCGAAATATTTATTTATCTGAATTTTCCCCCACCATAGTAGTTCGGAAATTCGACACCGTTGTCCAGAATGAATAGCAGAAACGTACGCCATTTAGAGGACGAGAATCGTCCCAGTATGATATGCGAAGGTCGCGGAGAACTACTATAAACATGTGCGGTGTTATATGTGTATATTCGCATCGTTTAACACTAACACGGGAACCGTTTGAGCTATTGCAATAACAAACCACAACTTTGTATTCGGTACCTTAAAAAGGTAAGGTTTCGTTGGGAACATTTATTTGTTGTAATTATTTCCATCGACGAAATATTCAATTATTTGTATTTTCCCCCACTTTGTAGATAGAAAGTTCGACGCCGGCATCAAGAATGCATACCAGATATGTACTCCATATAGAGTACAAGAACCGTACCGGTACGTTACGTGTAATTCGCGAAGAAATAATATATCTAAGCGTGACGTTATATGTGTATATTCTCTTCGTTTAACA
>NW_017102452.1:0-2793 GCF_001263275.1 Habropoda laboriosa
TGGGGTCGTCAGTCCCCAAGGTCCCCGGGTCAGAAGGACCCGGTTCCCCTCCTGCGCTCGGCGGTGGAGATTCCACCACCCCTCATTCATACACGTACCCGTCTCCTTTTCTCAAACACACACCTAGCATACGCACACAAACATCTATACCTTTCATACGTCTCAAGCACACCACTCACATCCACAGAACCATTCGTACTTACATTCATACCCATAGCATTCAAATCACGAAACTCAGTATACAGCTCACAGTCACACAATACATGCTTCCAGTTTTCACATTCATTCCCACACGCACATTTCGCACTTTCCGCCAACCCACGCTCATGCAAAAATCCATTCATACTTCCGTGCCCCGTCAACAAGAAGCACACATACACACTGGGTTCAAATCTCACATTCTCACGCGCAAACCTTACATTCCTTATCCATTCATACGTTACTCTCCCTTTCGCACTTGCATCCCATCTCGCTTGCCATTTCTCATACATTCGTTGTTCAGCCATCTTCACGCATTCATCAACACCCCATTCTCGCTTCTCATTCTCACTTATCAAATCACTCTTCAATACATGCACACCTTTCTTATATTCATACACCACACATCTCCATTCACACTCAAGGTCCCACGGAGGCTCACCCAGGATAACCTGCATGGCCTCCGTGGAAACCGTTCGACAAACATTCACACACGCACTCATCACCACTCTTTGACATGCATTCATCCACCTTCTGCCATAATCATACTTCAACACACATCCCCATGCACTCAATCCATACATCGCACACGCCATCCATAATCCCTTATAAATCACTCGTACAGCTTTCTTTCTAAGACCCCATTCACACCGAAGCACACGTCTCAAGCATCCCACGGTCGCAACCAACTTTCTTTTAATCGCCACCAGGTGCGGTTTAAATCTCATTCTTTCATTCATACTCACTCCCAAGTATTTCACTTCATTCACATACTTCACACGCATACCATTAACATTCACACATGGCTCTCTTCTGTCGGACAAAGCACCTTTCATTAACATGCATACTGTCTTTCTTTCATTAACTCTCAGACCCACACTATCACCCCATTCAATCACCTTTCGCATGCACGCTTCACTTTTCATTTCCACAGACATTCTACTCTGACCCTCAATAGCAATCATCAAATCATCCGCATACGCAACTATCTTATATTCACTTTCATTCAACTCTTTCAACAATTCATCCATCATAAGGTTCCACACCACAGGGCCACAAACTGATCCCTGTGGGCATCCCCTCTCCACATTCGTCCAAACTCTTTCATTCCTTCCACTCATACATGCCATTCTGTCCTTAAAATAACTCATCCATAACCCGATCTCCTCACATTCCAGCCAACGTAACCGTGCTGCTATTTTCTCCCATAATATACAATCAAACGCCCCACGAAAATCCACAAATATACCCAATACATACTTCATTCTCGATTCTGTCACACACTCTCTCATTCTATTCCATGCATCTTCAGTTGACTTCCCTTTGCGGAAGCCAAACTGACATTCACACAAACGTTCATTCAACTTACACTCAATTCTTGCAATCATCATTCTTTCCAACACTTTCCCTAGGACGGACAATAAACAAATAGGTCGGTACGATCCGGGGTCGGATCGCACCGCCTCCGGGGACTTCAACAGCACGACTACGTCTGCCTTTTTCCACTCACTCGGAAAACAATTCTCTCTCAGGCATGCATCATACATCTCTTTCATACACCATGGGATCGCTCGCCATGTCATTCTCACCATTTCTGCATTCACTCCATCCATTCCTGGCGCTTTGCCCGACGTATTTGCCTTCACCGCACTTTCAATTTCATTCCATTCAAACTCTTGCTCCTGACAGTCATTCATCTCATTCTCACTATCATTCACACTCTCGGGTGTTTCATTCATACTTGCAGAGGGGAAAAACTTGTTTATTAACACATTCACACTCTCTCTCCATGTACTCGTCATTCGTTCACCATCTTTCAAACTCCCTAACTCTCTACATCCACGTCTTTTCATACAGCATTTATACACTTCACCCCAAGGGTCATCATTTCCATCCATGCTTACTTTCTCCCGCAAGCATAACCATCTTTCATTCACACTTTCTCTCTGATCTTTCCTTGCACGCTGATACCTTCTTCTTTCCCTCCGCACACATTTACGCATATCATTCAGTTCGTTCGTCCACCATCTCGCTTTTTTCGCATTCATTCCTCCCTTTCTCTTCATCATTTTCTCATTCGCTTGCTCGATCCATTCTGTCAGGAGCGAAGCCTTACCACATGCATTCAGTTCACTGTATTCATTCATACCATACATATCTGCACTCATTCTCAATAACCTTACATACTCTTCCCAATCAACACACCTGGTGACCCACCTTTTCTTCACATTCACTCTATCATTCATTCCAGATTCATACTTCTTCATCCGTACCAATATCACATTGTGATCACTCATACCCCATTCATTCTTAATTTCCCATTCATACTCATATTCTTCATTCAACCCATAGCCAAGTGTAACATCAATATCACTCTGCCCATTCGCACCGCAGAAGGTGTACCATTCACTCGGTTCATTCAGCACACACACATTCTTTTGTACCAAATATTCTTCCAAAATTTCGCCACGTACCTCACTTTTACGCCCTCTACATTCACCCTTGCTATACCATAACGCACTCGTGGCATTCGCATCTGCACCAATCAAAACAGGCACTCCACTTGCATACTCAAACACTCTGTCCATGTACTCC
>NW_017102453.1:0-1041 GCF_001263275.1 Habropoda laboriosa
ATGGTTAATTGAATATAGGCTAAGCAATTCTACAACAACTATATTCTAATAATATTCAATTGTAGTTACAATAAGATTACAATGTTTAAATATGAATTACAATGGTAGATTCTTGGCTGAGCAAGAATCTTCCTTCTCGACTTTACACGGTGAGTACGCGGGGACGTCGTAGACAAGTATGTCTAGTTGACACTAACGAATTTAGTATTATACTGTGTTGCTCGAAAGGGATTTGAGCCCGATCTTGCTCGTGTCGAACGATGACTTTACAGATACTGTGCTACTTTAACGTTCCGGGTAACTCTGAAATGTGACTGCCACTGAGCCCCGAATATCATGCCCTTATATACTCCAAAATTTGTACTTTTTGGGTCGTGGGGGCCCTAATTTTCCCATGAGACCGAAGAGCGTTCGTTTACTTTATCTCACGGGGGTGAGCTCGAGGCGGATGTCGCGCCGCCGTGTCGGATAGACTGCCTACGAAACAGGTCAAACGTTGCCCTGTTACTGTTAAACGAAGCGAATATACACATGTAACGCCGCACATGGTTATAGTAGTTCTTCGCGCATAAACTACTGCGGCGATATTCGTACTCTAATTGTGTTTGATTCTGCTATGCATTCTGGACGTGGCGTCGAATTTTCAAACTGCGATGTGGGGGAAAACACAAATAATAAAATATTTCGTCCTTAGAAATAATTCCACCAAATAAATGTTCCCAACGAAATCTTTCCCTTTTTTGGAACCGAATACAAAGGTGTGATTTGTTTTATCAATAGCTCAAACGGTTGCCGTGTTACTGTTAAAGGAAGCGAAAATACATATATAACGTCGTCTAGGCGATAGTAGTTCTCCGCGACCTTCGCATATCATGATGTGACGATTCTCGTGCTCTAAATGGCGTACGTTTCTACTTTGCATTCTGTACATCCGCGTCGAATTTCCGAAATACGATGGTGGGTGAAAATACAGATAATTAAATATTTCGACATTAAATATAGTTCCTATAACTAAATGTACCCAACAAAATCTTACCTTCT
>NW_017102454.1:0-381 GCF_001263275.1 Habropoda laboriosa
AGTAGTTCTTCGCGACCTTCCCATATCATTCTGGTACAATTCTCGTCCTCCAAATGGCATACGGTTCTGCCATGCATTCTGGACACCGGCGTCATATTTTCGAACTACGATGTGGGAGGAAAATACAGATAATTCAATATTTCGACGTTAAAAATAATTCCTAGAACTAAATGTGACCAACGAAATCTTACCTTCTTTGGAACCGAATATAAATTTGTGATTTGTTTTTTCAATAGCTCAAACAGTTGCCGTGTTACTGTAAAACGAAGCGAATATACACATATAACCTCGCGCTTGGAGATAGTATTACTTCGCGACTTTCACGTAACGTACCAGTACGATAATCGTACTCTAAATAGAATACGTTTCTGCTATGCATTC
>NW_017102455.1:0-1392 GCF_001263275.1 Habropoda laboriosa
CGCCAAGCCAGACGTTATATGTGTATCTTCGCTTCGTGTAACAGTAACACGGGAACCGTTTGTACTAATGAAAACACAAACCACAACTTTATATTCGGTACCAAAAAAAGGTAATATTACGTTGGATACATTTAGCTGAAGGAATTATATTTAAAGTCGAAATATTTATATGACCTGTATTTTCACCCAAATCGTAGTTCGTAAATTCGACACCGTCGTCCAGAATGCATAGCAGAAACGTATTCTTTTTAGAGTACGATTATCGTACTGGTACGTTACGTGAAAATCGCGAAGAAATACTATCTCAAAGCGCGACGTTATATGTGTATATTCGATCGTTTTTCGTTTAACAGTAACGGGGCAACGTTTGAGCTATTGAAAAAACACAGCGCACATTTGTATTTGTTGTTAAAAAATGGTAAGATTTCGTTGTTCACATTTAGTTTAAGGAATTATTTTTAAAGTCAAAATACTTAGTGATCTGTATTTGCCCCCACCATCGTAGTTTTAAAATTCGACGCCGTCTTCCAGAATGCATAGTAGAATCGTACGCCATTTAGAGGAGTACGAATATCGCCGTAGTATTTTATGTGAAAGTCGCGAAGTACTACTATCGCCTAGCCGACGTAATAGGTGTATATTGCCTTCGTTTAACAGTAACAGGGCAACCGTGTGAGATGTTGAAGAAACAAGCACACCTTTGTATTCGGTATCACAAAAATGTAAGATTTCGTTGGGAACATTCTGTTGTAGGAAATATTATGAAAGTCGATATAACTAATTATCTGTATTTGACCCACCATCGTAGTGCGCAAATTCTACGCCGATGTCCAGATTGCGTAGGTGAAATGTACTCCATTTAGAATTCGAGTAACGTACCGGTACGTTACGTGAAAGTCGCGAAGAACTACTATCGCCTTGCCGTCGTTATAGGTGTATATTCGCTTCGTTTAACAGTAACACGGCAACCGTGTGAGATATTGAATAAACAAACCGCACCTTTGTATTCGGTACCAAACAAAGGTAAGCTTTCGTTAGGAACTTTCAGTTTTAGGAATTATTATTAACGTCGAAATATTTATTTATCTGTATTTTCCCACAATATCGTAGTTCGAAAATTCGACGCCGCCGTCCAGAAAGCCTTGCGGAATCGTGCGCCATTTGGAGGACGAGTATCGTACCGGTATGATATGAGAAGCGCGATATCCAAGCGCGAATGCATAGCAGCTTCGTACTGCATTTCGAGTAAGAGTATCGTATCGGTACGTTATATGAAAATCGCGAAGAAATACTATCTCCAAGTGCGACGTTATATGTGTATATTCGTTTTGTGTAACAGTAACAAGGGACCTTTTGATCTATTGAAAAAACAGGCCACACCTTTATATTCGG
>NW_017102456.1:0-219 GCF_001263275.1 Habropoda laboriosa
ACCATGTATTCTGCGTCGAAATATGGTAAGATTTCTTTGTCACATTTAGATTTAGGAATTATTATTAAGTCCGAAATATTTAATTATCTGTATTTTCCCCCACCATCGTAGTTCGGAATTTCGACGCCGATTTCCCATTTTCATAGCTGAACCGATAGCGATTTAGAGAACGTGAATCGTCCCAGTATGATATGCGAAGGTCGCGAAGTAATACTATAA
>NW_017102457.1:0-730 GCF_001263275.1 Habropoda laboriosa
CTCCAGGATTTATGGCCTCTCGAGTCCTAGTGACCGAGTGTCGCACGCAACGCGAAAAAGGACTCTATTGTCCGGTGGAAACAAAATAGTTGCCTGCGACGTAACCACTTGTGAAGCCATAAATCCGGCTACAGGGTTCCCTTAGCTTTGTCCTATTTTACGACTAAACATGTCCAAAGATAAAAAATGATTAAAGGCTTAGTTCGCTAATGTCGAGTATTAATATTTGCAGGTGAAACTTTGTATCGGTACGTTCGTATTACGGTAATGAATTGTTCCATTACACCGGATTAACGTCTATTTCTATTCCAAGATAAAAGGGACGAACTTTGAGGTATTAGGATCGGATGCGTGGTTCGATTTAATTAAACAATGACCAAGAAGCGAAATTAATGTATAAACGTGTAAAGGAGATATAGAGAGTTTGTTGCTGTAAATCTAAATGTGAAATGCGCTCAATGAGTTTACCCATTATGTATGTTCAAACGTTATAGCTATACCAATCGATAATCATAATACGCCTGATCGATCGAAGCCATCTGCAAATATGCATTTTACCTGAAACACGTCCTATCACTTGCGCAACACTATTTGAGGTTAATTCCTAAGCATGGATGAGGTTTTAGGTTAGGTTAGGTTTCAATTCTTTATAAAATTATTTCAATTTCAATTGTTTAACCCAAACATTTCCTTCGAAACCTTTAATCTAAACATTTCAATTTTTTGTAAA
>NW_017102458.1:0-562 GCF_001263275.1 Habropoda laboriosa
TTCGTTTAACAGTAACAGGGCAACGTTTGAGCTATTGAAACAACAAAGCACACCTTTGTATTCGGTATCACGAAATGGTGATATTTCGTTGGTCACATTTAGTTTTAGGAATTATTTTTAAAGTCGAAATATTTAATTATCTGTATTTTCCCCCACCATCGTAGTTCGAAAATTCGGCGCCGAAGTCCAGAATGCATTGCATAAACGTACTCCATTTAGAGTACGAGTATTGTACCGGTGCGTTACGTGAAAGTCGCTAAGAACTACAATCACCTAGCCGACATTATATTTGTATATTCGCTTTGTTTAACAGTAACGCGGGAACCGTGGGAGATATTGAAGAACCAAGCACACATTTATATTCGCGACCAAAAAACGGTATAATTTCGTTGGGAACAAATATTTGTAGGGAACATTTTTAAAATCGAAATATTTAGTTATCTGTACATTCCCCTACCCCGTAGTTTGAAAATTCTGCGCCGATGTCCAGAATACTTATCAGAATCGTACTCCAATTGTAGTACGAGTATCGTACCGGTACGTGACGTGAAAATCGCGAAGT
>NW_017102459.1:0-576 GCF_001263275.1 Habropoda laboriosa
GTAACGTCGGCTAGGCGAGAGGAGTTCTTCGCGACATTAGCAAAACGTACAGCGGCGATATTCATACTCTCATGGTGTTTGATTCCGCTATGCATTCTGGACGTAACATCGCATTTTCGAACTACGATGGTGGGGGAAAATATAGATAATAAAATATTTCGATGTTAAAAATAGTCCCTAAAACTAAACGTGACCAACGAAACCCTATCATTATTTGGTACCGAATACGAAGGTGTGGTTTTTTTTTCAATAGCTCAAGCGGTTCCCGTGTCACAGTTAAACGAAGCGAATATACATACATTACGTCGCACATGGATATAGTAGTTCTCCGCGACCTTCGCATATCAAACTGTGACGATTCTCGTCCTCTAAATGGCGTACGTTTCTGCTATGCATTCTGGATATCGGCGTCGAATTTCCGAACTACGATGGTGGGGGAAAATACAGATAATTATATATTGCGATATTAAATATAATTCCTTCCGCTAAGTGAATAGAACGATATCTAACAATTTTTTGATCCCGAATGTAAAGGTGTGTCTGCTTCTTCAATATCTCACACGGTTGCCGCGTTAC
>NW_017102460.1:0-581 GCF_001263275.1 Habropoda laboriosa
CGCGTCGCATTGGCTCGCGCCTCAACAACTCAAAGTGAAGATTTATTTTAAAATGCAGAACAAAGCCTCGACAACATTCCCTTTATCCGATGCACCCTTAAGTCCTCTGCTGTTCCAACGAAATCCGCTAAGATTTGAAAAAACGCGTGACACTCTTAATGTGTATGGTGTGCACTAATGGCACGACGACCCGTTCGTTAGTAGCATACTGATGGCTAGTTCCGCCTTCGCGAAAGGGTTAAAGCAAATCGTGTCGGCGGACTGTATTACGTACAAGACGAATGCAGGGCAACTTCGACACCGGTAGACGACGCGGAACCGCGTAGCGATCTCGAAACATGGCACAGGCGCTTAGGTCACACAAACGTTCACGACATTCGTAAGGCGAGGAATCGACAAATGATCAGGGGTTTGGAAAAATATAAATTGTCCGGGAGCGTAACATGCGAAATTTGCACTAGGCAAAATGACGAGGGCTCCTTTTTCGAAGAAATCCGACAGAAAAACTATGCCGTTGGAAATCATCCATTCCGATGTTTGCGGGCCGATGCGTACCCAATCGATCTCTAGCAGTTTCTAAT
>NW_017102461.1:0-843 GCF_001263275.1 Habropoda laboriosa
TATCAACGAAATCTTACCTTTTCTTGGTACCGAAAACGAAGATGTGGTTTGTTTTTTCAATAGTACAATCGGTTCCCGTGTTACTGTTAAACGAAGGGAATATACACTTATAACGTCGGCTAGGCGATAGTAGTTCTTCGTGACTTTCACATAACATACTGCAGCGATATTCGTACTCTAATTGTGTTTGATTCTACTATGCATTCTGGACAACGGCTTCGAATTTTAGAACTACGATGGTGGGGGCAAATACAGTGAACTAAATATTTCGATGTTCATAATAATACCTAAAACTAAATGTGACCAACGAAATCTTACCATTTTTTGGTACCGAATACAAAGGTGTGGTCTGTTTTTTCAATAGATCAAAAGGTCCCGTGTTTCTGCTACTCAAAACGAATATACACATACATCGTCGGACTTGGAGATGGCATTTCTTCGCGACTTTCACGTAACGTACCGGTACGATACTCGTACTCAAAATAGAGAATGATTCTGCTATGCATTCTGGACTCCGGCGTCCAATTTTCGAACTATACGTTTGGGGGAAAATACAGATAATTAAATATTTCGACTCTAAAAGTAATCGCTACAAATAAATATTCCCAACGTAATCTTACCTCTTTTTGATACCGAATACAAAGGTGTGCTTACGAAGGTGTGGTTTGTTTTTTCCTTAGCACAAACGGTTCCCGTGTTACTGTTAAACGAAGCGAATATTAACATAAAACGACGGGCTTGGAGATGGTATTTTTTCGCGAATTTCACGTAATGTGCCGATACGATACTCGTACTCGAAATGGAGTACGATTCTGCTATGCATTCTGACTCCGGCATCCAATT
>NW_017102462.1:0-992 GCF_001263275.1 Habropoda laboriosa
AACACGGAAACCGTTTGAGCTATTGAAAAAACAATCCACACCTTCGTATTCGGTACCAAAAAACGGTAAGATTTCATTGGATACATTTAACAGAAGGAATTATATTTAATGTCGAAATATTTTATTGTTTGTTTTTTCCCCCACATCGTAGATAGAAAATTCGACGTCGGCATCCAGAATGAATAGCAGAACCTTGCGCCATTTAGAGTACGAGAATTGCCTCAGTATGTTATGTGAAAGACGCGAAGAACTACAATCACCTAGCCGACGTTATATGTATATATTCGCTTCGTATTACAGTAACACGGCAACCGTGTGAGATATTGAAGAACCAAGCACACCTTTATATTCGGGATCAAAAAATTGTAAGATTAATTGCATATATTTAGCTGAAAGAATTATATTTAAAGTCGATCTGTATCTTCGCCTACATCGTAGTTCGAAAATTTGGCGCCGATGTCCAAAATGTATAGCAGAATCGTACTGCATTTCGAGTGCGAGTATCCTACCGGTACGTTACGTGAAAACCTCAAAGAAATACTATCTCCAAGCATGACGTTATATGTGTATATTCGCTTCGTTTAACAGAAACACCGAAACCGTCTGAGCTATTGAAAAAGCAAACCACACCTTTGTATTCGGTATCAAAAAAAGGTAAGATTTCGTTGGTTACATGTTTTAGGAATTATTTTTAACGTCGATATATTTAATTATCTGTATATTCCCCCACATCCTAGTTCGAAAATTCGACGCCGGACACCAGAATTCATAGCAGAACCGTACGCCCTTTAGATGACGAGAATCGTCTCAGTATGATAGGCGAAGGTCGCGAGGAAATACGATAACCATGTGCAACATTATGTGTGTATATTCGCTTCGTTTAACAGTAACCGGGCTACGTTTGAGCTGTTACGTACGCAGACTAGCCGACACGGCGGCGACGAGACATCCGCCTAGAGCTCACCACCTTGAGATAAAGTAAACGAACGCAC
>NW_017102463.1:0-776 GCF_001263275.1 Habropoda laboriosa
GGAAACACCTGTATTACAATTTATATTCGTTAAAACACGGTTTACGTGGCGAAACGTGGAAAAAAAAGAGAAAACAGTCGTTTGTAGCACTGCTAAACGCGAGTTGTCGCGGGAAAACAGCAGTCTTACAGTCTATATTCGTTATAACACGTTTTACGTGGCGAAACATGCAAAATTAAGAGAAAACAGTCGACTGCATTACAGCAAAACGTGGATTGTCTCGAGAAAACAGCAGTATTTCAGTTTATATTCCATAGAACTCGTTTTACTTGGCGAAACATGGAAAATAAAGAGAAAACAGTCGTTTGTAGTACTGCAAAACGCGAGTTGTCGCGGGAAAACAGCACTATTACAGTCTATATTCGTTAAAACACGTTTTCGTTAAAACACGTTTTACGTGACGGAATATGCAAAATAAAGAGGAGACGGTCATTTTGCCGGACTGCAAAACGTGGGTTGTCGCGGGAAAACAGCAGTATTATAGTTTATCTTCGTTAAAACGCGTTTTTCTTGGCGGAACATGCAAAATAAAATGAAAACTCTCGATTGCAGTACTGCAAAACATGGTTTATCGCGGGAAAACAGCATTAGTGCAGTTTATATTCGTTAGAATACGTTTTACGTGGCGAAACATGGAAAATAAAGGGAAAACAGGCGTTTGTAGCACTGCAAAACGTGCGCTGTCGCGGGAAATCTGCGGTATTTCGGTTTACATTCGTTAGAACACGTTTTACGTGGCGAAACATACAAAATAAAAAGAAAACACTCATTTGCAG
>NW_017102464.1:0-231 GCF_001263275.1 Habropoda laboriosa
CAATAACAAAGCACACCTTTATATTCGGTACCAAAAAATGGTAAGATTTCGTTGGTCACATTTTGTATTAGGAATTATTATTAACGTGGAAATAATTAATTATCTGCATTTTCCCCCACTTCGTAGTTCGAAAATTCGTCGCCACGTTCAGAATGCATAGCAGAATCTACCACAATTATAGTACGAAAATCGCCGCAGTATGTTATGTGAAAGTCTCGAAGGACTACTATC
>NW_017102465.1:0-562 GCF_001263275.1 Habropoda laboriosa
AGAATGCATAGCAGAACCGTACGCCATTTCCAGGACCAGAATTGTCACAGTATGATGTGGGAATGACGCGTAGAACTACTATAAACGTTTGCGACGTTAAATGTGTATATTCGCTTCGTTTAACAGTAACACGGTAACCGTTTGAGCTATTGAAAAAACAACCCACACCTTTGTATTGGGTACCAAAACAAGGTAAGGTTTCGTTGGGAACATTCAGTTGTAGGAATTATTTTGAAAGTCAATATAATTAATTATTTTTCCCCCACCATCGTACTTCGAAAATTCGACGCCACGTCCAGAATGCATTGCATAATCGTACTCCATTTAGAGTACGATTATCGTACCTGAACGTAACGTGAAAATCGCGAAGAAATACTGTCACCAAGCGCGACGTTATAGGTGTATATTCGATTTGTTTAACGGTAACACGGGAACCGTTTGAGCTGTTGAAAAAACAAACCACACCTTTGTGTCCGGTCTCAAAAAAGGATAAGATTTGGTTGGGAACATTTATTTGTGGGGAATATTTTTAAAGTCGCAATATTTATTTATATGTTTTTGC
>NW_017102466.1:0-242 GCF_001263275.1 Habropoda laboriosa
CAATGGATACATTTAACTGAAGGAATTATTTTTAACGTAGAAATATTTAATTATCTGTATTTTACACCACATCGTATTTCGAAAATTGGACGCCGGAGTCCAGAATGCAAAGCAGAACCGTACGCCATTTAGAGTACAAGTAACGTACCGGTACGTTACGTGAAATTCGGGGACAAATGATATATCTAAGCCGACGTTATATGTGTATATTCGCTTCGTTTAACAGAGAGAACGGAACCGTT
>NW_017102467.1:0-463 GCF_001263275.1 Habropoda laboriosa
GAAGCATGCAAAAAAAAGAGAAAACAGATGTTTGCAGTACAGCAAAACGTGGTTTGTCGCGAGGAAACAGAAGTATATCAGTTTATATTCGTTAAAACACGTGTACCGTCGCGAAACATGCAAAATACAGAGAAAACAGATGTTTGCAGTACTGCGAAACGTGGTTTATCCCGAGAAAACAGCAGTATTTCAGTTTACATTCGTTAAATCACGTTTTACGTGTCGAAAAATGCATAATAAACAGAAAACAGACGTGTGGAGTAATGCAACAACGTGGTTTGTCGCGACAAAACAGCAGTATTTCAGTTTATATTCGTTAAAACACGTTTTACGTGGCGAAACAATCAAAATAATGAGAAAACAGATGTTTGCAATTTAGCGAAAGCGTGCAGTACTGCAAAAAATGGTTTGTCGCGAGAAGACAGCAGTTTTTCAGTTTATATTCGTTAAAACTCGTTTTACG
>NW_017102468.1:0-252 GCF_001263275.1 Habropoda laboriosa
AAAGTTGTGGTTTGTTAGGTCATTATCTCACACGTTTGCCGAGTTACTGTTAAACGAAGTTAAAATACACATATTACGCCGCACATGGTTAAAGTAGTTCTTCGCGTCCTTCCCATATCATACTGGGACGATTCTCGTCCTCCAAATGGGGCACGATTCTGCTATGCATTCTAGACATCAGCTTGGAAATTCCGAACTACAGATGTAGAGGGCAAATACAGATAACTAAATATTTCGCCTTTAAAAATAATT
>NW_017102469.1:0-218 GCF_001263275.1 Habropoda laboriosa
AAAAGCAGTGGTTGACATTGCAGTGGTTAATTATTATTAATAAGTAGATGGCGTATATTTTAATACATGGAATGCATGTCTGATTGAACAAATTAACAGTGGTTGTTATTGAACACGTGCGCTTTATTACGCAAAAAAAAACCAACCTATTGCCGACCTCGGGAGAAACAAATAGAGACGGATATATGATATTCGAGTGTAATAACGGTTAATTTAAT
>NW_017102470.1:0-238 GCF_001263275.1 Habropoda laboriosa
TTTCATTACCTCACACGGTTCCCGTGTACCAGTTAAACAGAGCGAATATAAACATTTAACGTCATGCTTGGAGATAGTAGTTATTCGCGCTTTTCACATAACATACTTGGGCGATACTCGTTCTCGAGAAGGCGAACGACTCTGCTATGCATTCCTGACGTCGGCGTCGAATTATCGAACAACGGTGGTGGGTCAAATACAGATAATTAAATATTGCGACTTTAGACAAAATGGCCAC
>NW_017102471.1:0-359 GCF_001263275.1 Habropoda laboriosa
GCAAAAGAAGTGAAGAGTGCAAATTCTGTCTAATTTCATTTTTGAGAAGAAGTAAACCTTGTCGACATGTCAATTTTTAATTATTTCTAAGGCAAAAGAAGTGAAGACTGCAAATTCTACCTAATTTCGTTTTTCAGAAGAAATAAACCTTGTCAATACGTTCATTTTTAATTATTTCTAAGGCAAAATAAGCGAAGAGTGCAAATTCTGCCTGTGCTCGCAGCTAATTTCGTTTTTGAGAAGAAATAAACCGTGTCAATACGTTCATTTTTAATTATTTCTAAGGAAAAATAAGTGAAGACTGCAAATTCTACCTAATTTCGTTTTTGAGAAAAAATAAACCTTGTCAATACGTTCAT
>NW_017102472.1:0-282 GCF_001263275.1 Habropoda laboriosa
CTTTGTAGCGAGAAAACAGCAGTATTACAGTTTATATTCTCTAAAACACGATTTATGTGGCGAAACATGCGAAATAAAGAGAAAACAGTCGTCTGCAGAACTGCAAAACGTGGTTTGTCGCGGGAAAACAGCAGTATTACGGATTATATTCGTTAGAACTCGTTTTACGTGACGAAACATGGAAAATAAAGAGAAAACAGTCGTTTGTAGTACAGCAAGACGTGGGTTGCCGCCGAAAAACAGCAGTATAACAGTTTATATTCGTTAGAACACGTTCTATGT
>NW_017102473.1:0-1137 GCF_001263275.1 Habropoda laboriosa
GAACCGTTTGTGCTTTGGATAACAAAGCACACATTTGTATTCGGTAACAAAAAATGGTAAAATATCGTTGGTCACAGTTAGTCTTATGAATTACTTTTAAAGTCGAAATATATACTTATCAGTATTTGCTCCCATCATAGTAAAGAGAGAATTCGACGCCGATGTCCAGAATGCACGGCAGAAACATACGCCATTTAGAGTACGACAATTGCCGCAGTATGTTATGTGAAATTCTCGAAGAGCTACTATCACCTATACGACGTTATATGTGTATATTCGCTTCGTTAAACGGTAACGCGGCAACCGTGTGAGATATTGAAGAACCAAGCACACCTTAACATAAGGGATCAAAAGATTCTAAGATTTCGTTAGTCACATTTAGTTTTAGGATATATTTATAACCTCGAAATATTTAATAAACCTTATTTTCCACCACTTCGTAGTTCGATATTTCGTCGCCGTCGTCCAGAATGCATAGCAGAATCGAACCCCTTTTAGAGCGCGAGTATCGTACCGGTACGTTGCGTGAAAATCGCGAGAAATACAATCTCCAAGCCCGACGTTATATGTGTATACTCGCTTCGTTTAACAGAAACACGTGAACCGTTTGAGCTATTGAAAAAATAAAACCACACCTTCGTATTCGGTACTAGAAAGCGGTAAGATTTCGTTGGGAATATTTATTTGTAGCGATTATTTTTAAAGTCGAAATATTTAATAATCTGTATTTTCCCCCACATCGTAGCCCGAAAGTTACACTCCGATGTCCTGAATGCATAGCAGAATCGTACGCCATTTAGATTACGACATTTGCCGCGTTATGTTATGTGAAATTCTCGAAGAACTACTATCGCCTAGCCGACGTAATAGGTGTATATTCCCTTCGCTTTACTGTAACACGGCAACCGTGTGAGATATTGAAGATCCAAGCACAACTTAGTTTTCGGTACAAAAAGAGGCAAGATTTCCTTGGTTACGTTTAGCTGAAGGAATTATATTTAAAGTCGAAATATTTAATAATCTGTATTTTCCCCCACATCGTAGTCCGAAAGTTACACTCCGATGTCCTGAATACATAGCAGAAATGTACTCCATTTAGAGTACGAGTACCGTACCGGTACGTTATGTGAAAACCGC
>NW_017102474.1:0-552 GCF_001263275.1 Habropoda laboriosa
GGGGCTACTAGCTAGCCTATGTCCACCCGGTACACACTCAGCCTTCTTGTAACACTTGTATACGTTAGAAACAATTTGAATTTCAATACAATAGACTGAATAACAATTCATTTTAACTAATACCTATTAGAAATTTGCCTTTTAAAACAAATATAAATCATTTTACCAATTACTGGTACTTGCTAGACATTTAATCGGTTCCTTTAAATACAATCAAATAATTTCTTTAATTATCGATACTGACTTGGAATACTCCGCTTCGAATAAAATATTTCGAAATTATGTTGAAGGTTTAGGGAAATAAACATTTGAATTTTAGTCATCGTTGTTCTTCAGACTTGTCGAATAGGATATTGAAATGACTTTGAGAGGATATTGAAATGACTTTAAGAGGTTGCTTTTTCGTTACAGCATAACAATCAATATGTACTTTTCTTCCAGCGATTGAAATTAATTTGAAATTTTTCTTTCAGTATTTTTCATATATTCTCTCTGATATTGAATTTTGTTTACTGATAATTTACCATCCAAGGAATTTGCATGAATTGCATG
>NW_017102475.1:0-606 GCF_001263275.1 Habropoda laboriosa
CGTACTCGAAATGTTATACGATTCTGCTATGCATTCTGGACTCCAGCGTCCAATTTTCGAACTTCGATGTAGGGGAAAATACAGATAATTACATATTTCTACGTTAAAAATAATTCCTAAAACTAAATGTCACCAAAAATATTTCGTCGTTAGAAATAATTCCACCAAATAAATGTTCCCAACGAAATCGTACCTTTTTTTGGTACCGAATACAAAGATCTGTTCTGTTTTTTCAATATATCAAAAGGTCCCGTGTTACTGTTGAACAAAACGAATATACACCTATAACGTCGCGCTTGGAGATAGTATTTCTTCGCGATTTTCACGTAACGTACCGGTACGATACTCGTACTCGAAATGGAGTACGATACTACTATGCATTCTTGACATCGGCGACGAATTTTCGAACTACAATGTGGGGGAAATTACCAATAATTAAATATTTCTTCGTTAGAAATAATTCAGTCAAATAAAAGTTACCATCAAAATATTACTTCTTCTATGGAACCGAATACAATGGTGTGGTTTGTTTTATCAGTATCTCAAATGGTTCCCGTGTTACCATTAAACGAAGCGAATATACACATTTAACGTCGCGCATGGAGA
>NW_017102476.1:0-5258 GCF_001263275.1 Habropoda laboriosa
ACACGGCAACCGTGTGAGATATTGAAGAACCAAGCACAGCTTAGTTTTCGGTACAAAAAGAGGAAAGATTTCCTTGGTTACATTTGTCTGAAGGAAATATATTTAAAGTCGAAATATTTAATAATCTGTATTTTCCCCCACATAGTAGCCCGAAAGTTACACTCCGATGTCCTGAATGCATAGCAGAAATGTACTCCATTCAGAGTACGAGTACCGTACCGGTACGTTATGGGAAAACCGCGAACAAATAATATCTCTAGCGTGACGTTTTATGTTTATATTCGATTCGTTTATCTGTAACACGTGAACCGTTTGAGCTAATGAAAGAACAAATCACACCTTTGTATTCGGTACCAAAAAAGGTAAGGGTTCGTTGGTCACATTTATTTGTTGGAATTATATTTAAAGTTGAGATATTTAATTATCTGTATTAGCCCCCACCAGCGTATTTCGAAAATTCGGCGCCGATGTCCAGAATGCATAGCAGAATCGTACTCCATTTCGAGAACGAGTATCGTACCGGTACGCTACGTAAATATCGCGGATAAATACTATCTCCATGAGGGACGTTATGTGTGTATATTAGCTTCGTTTAACAGTAACACGGCAAACGTGTGAGATAATGAACTAACAAACCACAACTTTGTATTCGGCACCAAAAAGATGTAAAGTTTCGTTGGGAACATTTATTTGTTGGAATTATTTGGAACGTCGAAATATTTAATTATTTGTATTTTCCGTAACATCGTAGATAGAAATGTCGACGCCGGCGTCCAGAATGCATAGCAGAATTGTTCGCCATTTAGAAGACGAGAATCGTCCTAGTATGATATGGGAAGGTCGCGAAGAACTACTATAACTATGTGCGACGTTATATGTGTATATTCGCTTCGTTTTACAGTAACATCGGCACCGTTTGAGGTTTGTATAACAAAGCATACCTTTACATTCGGTACCAAAAAAGGATAAGATATCGATGGTCACATTTATTTTTAGGAATAATTATTAACGTCGAAATAATTAATTATCTGTATTTTCCAATACCATCGTAGTTCGAAAATTGGGCACCGAAGTCCAGAAAGCTAAGCAGAATCGTACCCCAATTAGAGTTCGAGTATCGCCCCAGTATGTTATGTGGAAGACGCGAAGAGCTACCTTCACCTATCCGACGTTATATTTGTATATTCGCTTCGTTTAACAGTAACATGGCAACCGTGTGAGATATAGAAGAACCAAGCACACCTTTATATGCGGCATCAAAAAATTGAAAGATCTCGTTGGATACATTTAGCTGATGGAATTATATTTAAAGTCGAAATATATAGTTATCTGTATTTGCCCACATGATCGTATTTCGAAAAGTCGACGCCGATGTCCGGAATGCATAGCAGAAATGTACTCCATTTAGAGTACGAGTATCGTACCGGTGCGTTACGTGAAAATCGCGAAGAAATAATATCTCTAGCGTGACGTTATATGTTTATATTCGATTCGATTAACAGAAATACGGAAGCCGTTTGAGCTATTGAAGAAACAATCCACACCTTCGTATTCGGTACCAAAAAAAGGTAAGATTTCATTGGATACATTTAGCTGAAGGAATTATTTGTAACTACGAAATAATTAATTATTTGTGCTTTCTCCCACCATCGTAGTTCGAAAATTCGGCGCCGATGTCCAGAATGCATTGCATAATCGTACTCCATTTAGAGTACGAGAATTGCCACCGTCTGTTATGTGAAAGTCGCGAAGAACTACTATATCCATGTGCGGCGTTATTTGTGTATATGCGCTTGGATTAACAGTAACACGGCAACCGTGTGTGATATTGAAGAACCAAGCACACCTTTATAATAGGGATCAATGAAATGTAAGATTTCGTTATTTACGTTCAGCTGAAGGAATTATATTTAAAATCGAAAAATTTAGATTATCTGTATTTGCCCCCACCATTGTAGTTCGAAAATTCGGCGCTAATGTCCAGAATGCATAGCAGAATCGCACTCCATTTAGAGTACGTGTATCGTACCGTTGCGTTACGTGAAAGTCGCTAAGAACTACAATCATCTAGCCGAAATTATATTTGTATATTCGCTTCGTTTAACAGTAACACGGGAACCGTGGGAGATATTGAAGAACCAAGCACACATTTATATTCGTGACCAAAAATCGGTAAGATTTCGTTGGGAACAAATATTTGTAGGGATTATTTTTAAAGTCGAAATATTTAGTTACCTGTCCCCCATAGCGTAGATGGAATAGTCGACGTCGGCATCCAGGATGCATAGGAGAACCGTACGCCATTTAGAAAACGAGAATCGTCCCAGTATGTTATGTGAAAATCGCGAAGAAATACCTTCTCCAATCGGGACGTTATAAGGGTATATTCGATTAGTTTAACAGTAACACGGGAACCGTTTGTGCTATTGAAAAAACAAACTACACCTTCGTTTTCGGTACCAAAAAATGGTCAGATTTAGTTGGTCACATTTAGTTGGTCACATTTAGTTTTAGGAATTATTTTTAAAGTCGAAATATTTACTTATCTGTATTTGCCCCCACCAAAGTAGTTCGAAAATTCGACGCCGATGTCCAGAATGCATAGCAGAACCGTACGCCATTTGGAGGATGAGAATCGTCCCAGTATGATATGCGAAGGTCGCGTAGAACTATTATTACCATGTGCGACGTAATGTATGTGTATTCGCTTCGTTTAACAGTAACACGGGAACCGTATGAGCTGTTGAAAAAACAAACCACAAATTTGTATTCCGTACCAAAGAAAGGTAAGGTTTCGTTGGGAACATTTAGCTGAAGGAATTATATTTAAGTACGAATATCGCCGCAGTAGGTTATTTGAAAGTCGCGAAGAACTACTATCGCCTTGCCGTGGTTATAGGTGTATATTCGCTTCGTTTAACAGTAACACGGCAACCGTGTGAGATATTGAAGAATCAAGCACACCTTTATATTCGGGATCAAAAAATTGTAAGATTTCGTCGGATACATTTAGGTGAAGGAATTATATTTAAAGTCGAAATATTTAATTATCTGTATGTTCCCCCACATCGTAGTTCGAGAATCCGGCGCCGATGTCCAGAATGCATAGCAGAAGCGTACTCCATTTCGAGTACGAGTATCGTACCGGTACGTTACGTGATAATCGCGAAGAATTACTATCTCCAAGCGCGACGTTATATGTGTATATTCGCTTCGTTTATCAGTAACACGGGAACCGTCTGAGCTATTGAATAAACAAACCACACCTTTGTATTCGGTACCAAAAAAAGGTAAGATTTCATTGGGAACATTTATTTGTTGGAATTATGTCTAACGACAAAATATTTAATTATTTGTATTTTCCCCCATATCGTAGTTCGAAAATTCAACGCCGGCGTACAGAATGCATAGCAGAAACGTTCGCCATTTAGAGTACGAGAATTGCCGCAGTATGTTACGTGAAAGTCGCAGAGAAATACTATCGCCAAGCCAGACGTTACATGTGTATATTCGTTTCGTTTAACTGTAACAGGGGAACCGATTTAACTATTGAAAAAACAAACCACACCTTCGTATTCGGTACTAAAAAAAGTTAAGATTTCGTTGGGAACAATTATTTGTAGGGAATATTTTTAAAGTCGAAATATTTAATTATCTGTATTTTCCCCCACATCGTAGTTCGAAAATTCGACGCCGGCGTCCAATATGAATAGCAGAACCGTACGCCATTTAGAGGATGAGAATCGCCGCAGTATGATATACGATGGTTGCGAAGAACTACTATAACCATATGCGTCATAATATGTGTACATTCGCTTCCATTAACATTAACACGGGAAACGTTTGAGCTAATGCAAAAACAAACCACTCCTTTGTATTCGGTACCAAAAAAAGGTAAGCTTTCGTTGGGAACAATTATTTGTAGGGATCATTTTTAAATTCGAAATATTTAGTTATCTGTATTTGCCCCCACCATTGTAGATCGAAAAGGCGACGCCGATGTCCAGAATGCATAGCAGAATCTAAGTCCATTTCGAGTACGAGTATCGACGCAGTGTGTTATGTCAATGTCGCCAAGAACTACTACTGCCTAGCCGACGTTATATGTGTGTATTCGCTTCGTTTAACAGTTACACGGGAACCGTTTGAGCTATTGAATGAACAAACCACACCTTTGTATTCGGTACCAAAAAAAGGTAATATTTCATTGGGAACATTTATTTGTTGGAATTATGTCTAACGACAAAATATTTAATTATTTGTATTTTCCCCCATATCGTAGTTCGAAAATTCAACGCCGGCGTACAGAATGCATAGCAGAAACGTTCGCCATTTAGAGTACGAGAATTGCCGCAGTATGTTACGTGAAAGTCGCAGAGAAATACTATCGCCAAGCCAGACGTTACATGTGTATATTCGTTTCGTTTAACTGTAACAGGGGAACCGATTTAACTATTGAAAAAACAAACCACACCTTCGTATTCGGTACTAAAAAAAGGTAAGATTTCGTTGGGAACAATTATTTGTAGGGAATATTTTTAAAGTCGAAATATTTAATTATCTGTATTTTCCCACACCATCGTAGTTCGAAAATTCGACGCCGGCGTACAGAATGCCTTGCAGAACCGTGCGCCAGTTAGAGGACGTGAATCGTCCCAGTATGATATGCGAAGGTCGCGAAGTAATTCTATCTCCACGGGAGACGTTACATGTGTATATTCGCTTCGTTTAACTGTAACACGGGAACCGTTTGAGCTATTGAATAAACAAACCACACCTTTGTATTCGGTACCAAAAAAAGGTAAGGTTTCGTTGGGAACATTCAGTTGTTGGAATTATTATGAAAGTCGATATATCTAATTATCTGTATTTGACCCACCATCGTAGTGCGCAAATTCGACGCCGTGGTCCAGAATGCATAGCAGAATCGTACGCCTTTACGAGTACGAGTATCGCCCAAGTACGTTATGTGAAAGTCGCGAAGAACTACTATCGTCTAGCCGACGTTATAGGTGTATATTCGCTTCGTTTAACATCAACACGGCAACCGTGTGAGATAATGAAGAACCGCGGACACCTTTATATTCAGGTTCAAAGAAATGTAAGATTTCGTTGGATACAATTAGCTGAAGCAATTATATTTAAAGTCGAAATATTTAATTATCAGCATTTTCCCCCACATCGTAGTTCGAAAATTCGGCGCCGATGTCCAGAATGCATAGCAGAATCGCACTCCATTTAGAGTACGAGTATGGTAC
>NW_017102476.1:5370-5840 GCF_001263275.1 Habropoda laboriosa
TGCCAAGAAATGCTATCCCCAAGCGAGACGTTATATGTGTATATTCGCTTGGTTTAACGGTATCACCGGAACTGTTTGAGCTTTGAATAACACAGCACACATTTGTAATCGGTATCAAAAAATGGTAAGATTTCGTTTGTCACACTTAGTTTTAGCAATTATTTTTACGTCGAAAAATTGAATTATCTGAATTTTCTCTTACATCGTAGTTCGAAAATTCTACGCCACGTCCAGAATGCATTGCATGATCGTACTCCATTTAGAGTACGATTATCGTACTGCTACGTTTCGTGAAAATTGCGAAGAAATACTGTCTCCAAGCGCGACGTTATATGTGTATATTCGCTTCGTTTAACTGGTATACGGGAAGCGTTTTAGGTAATGAAAAAACAAACCACAACTTTGTTTTCGGTACCAAAAAAAGGAAAGGTTTCGTTGGTCACATTTAGTTTGAGGAACTATATTTAACG
>NW_017102477.1:0-1077 GCF_001263275.1 Habropoda laboriosa
AATATTCCGACGTTAAAAATAATTCCGAAAACGAAATGTGACCACCGAAATCTTACCTTTTTTGGGTACCGAATACGAAGGTGTGGTTTGATTTTTCAAAAGCTCAAACGGTTCCCGAGTTACTGTTAATTGAAGTGAATATACACATATAACGTCGCGCATAGACATAGTATTTCTTCGCGATTTTCACGTAACGTACCATACGATACTCGTACTCTAAATGGAGTATGATTCTGCCATTCATTCTGGACTTCGGCTCCGAATATTCGAACTACGATGTGGGGGAATATTCAGATAATTGAATATTTCGTATTTAAATATAATTCCTTCAGCTTAATGTATCCAACGAAATCTTACAATTTTTTGATCCCGAATATAAAGGTGTGCGGTTCTTCAATTTCTCACACGGTTGCTGTGTTTCTGTTAAACGAAGCGAATATACACATATAACGTCAGCTTTGTGATGATAGTTCTTCGCGACTTTCACGTAACGTACCAGTACGATACTCGTACACCAAAGGGAGTAAGATTCTGCTATGCATACTGGACTTCGGCGCCGAATTCTCGAACTACGATGGTGGGCGCAAATACAGACAATTAAATATTACGACTTTAAATATAATTCCTTCAGCTAAATGTGACCAACGAAATCTTACCTTTTTTTTGGTAACGATATAAAGGTGTGCTTTGTTATTCAAATACTGTTAAACGAAACGAATATACAAATATAACGTCGGCTAGGTGATAGTAGTTCTTCGCGATTTTCACGTAACCTACCGTTACGATGCTCGTACTCAAAATAGAGTTTGATTCTGCTATGCATTCTGGCCGCCGCAGTCGAGTTTTCGAAATACGATGTGGAGGAAAACACAAATAATTAAATATTTCGTCGTTAGAAATAATTCCAACAAATAAATGTTCTCAACGATATCTTATCTTCTTTTGGTAGCGAATACAAAGGTGTGGTTTGTTATTTCCTTCGCTCAAACGGTCCCCTGTTACTGTTAAACGAAACGAATAGACACATATAACGTCTCGCTTGGAGATAGTATTTCTTGGCGATTTTCACGTAACGTA
>NW_017102477.1:1999-2922 GCF_001263275.1 Habropoda laboriosa
ATTCTGGAAGCGGCGTCGAATTTTCGAACTACGGTGGTGGGCGAAAATACAGATTATTAAATATTTCGACTTTAAATATAATTCCTTCAGCTAAATGAATACAACGAAATCTAACAATTTTTTGATCCCGAATATAAAGGTGTGCTTGGTTCTTCAATATCTCACACGGTTGCCGTGTAACTGTTAAACGATATGAATATACACGTATAACGTCGTCTAGGCGATAGTAGTCCTTCGCGACCTTCACATAACCTACTGCGGCGATATTCGTACTCTAAATGGTATTTGCTTCTGCTATGCATTCTGAACGTCGGCATCGAATTTTCGAACTACGATGGTGGGGGAAAATACAGATAAATATTACATCGACGTTAATGAAAATTCCTAGAACTAAATGTAACCAACGAAATCTTACCATTTTTTGATACCGAATATAAAGGTGTGCTTTGTTATACAAACCTCAAACGGTGCCGATGTTACTGTTAAACGAAACGCATATACACATATAACGTCGCACATGGTTATAGTAATTCTCCGCGACCTCCGCATACCATAATGTGACAATTCTCGTCCACCAAATGGCGTACGGTTCTGCCATGCATTCTGGACGCCGGCGTCGTATTTTCGAACTACGATGGTGGGGGAAAACACTGATAATTAAATATTTCGACATTAAATATATTTCCTTCATCTAAAAGTATACAGTTAATCTTACAATTTTATGAACCCGAATATAAAGGTGTGCTTTGTTATTCAGAGCTCAAACGGTTCCCGCGGTACTGTTAAACGAAGCGAATATACACATATTACGTCGCGCTTGGACATAGTATTTCTTCGCGATATGCACGAAATGTACTGGTACGATTCTCGTCCTCCAAATGGCGTACGATTCTACTACGCATTCTGGACGACGGTGTCGAATT
>NW_017102478.1:0-526 GCF_001263275.1 Habropoda laboriosa
TCGAATTTCCGAACTACGATGGTGGGGGAAAATACAGGTAATATATATATTTCGACTTTAAATTTAATTCTTTCCGGTAAATGTATCCAACGAAATCTCACAATTTTTTGATCCCGAATATAAAGGTTTGTCAGCTTCTTCAATATCTCACACGGGTGCCGTGATGTTGTTAAACGACGCGAATATTCACCTATACTCTCGGTTAGCCGATAGTCGTTCTTCGCGACTTTCACGTCACGTATCGAGACGATACTCGTACTTTAATGGAATACGATTCTGCTATGCGTTCTGGACATCGGCGTCGAGTCAATATACGGCGCAGAGTTCAATATATCACACGGTTGCACTGTTACAGTTAAATGAAGCGAAAATACACCTATGACGTCGGCTAGGCGATAGTAGTACTTAGCGACTTTCACATAACATACTGCTTCGAAATTCGTACTCTAAATGGTGTTTGATACTGCTATGCATTCTGGACTTCGGCCCCGAATTTTCGAACTACGATGGTGGGTGAAAATAAAGA
>NW_017102479.1:0-457 GCF_001263275.1 Habropoda laboriosa
GCCACATTTAGAATTAGGAAGTACTCTTATCGTCGTAATATTTAGTTATCAGTATTTGCCCCCACCATCGTAGATAGAAAATTCGACGCCGGCGTCCAGAATGCATAACAGAACCGTGCGCCACTTAGACGACGTGAATCGACGCAGTATGATATGCGAAGGTCGCGAAGAAATACTATAACCATGTGCGACATTATATGTGTACATTCGCTTCCATTAACATTAACACGGGAACCGTTTGAGTTGAAAAAACAAACCACAAATTTGTATTCGGTACCAAAAGAAGGTAAGATTACGTTGGTCACATTTAGTTTTAGTCATTATTTTTACCGTCGAAATATTTATTTATCTGTATTTTCCCCCACCATCGTAGGTCGAAAATTCGACGCGGGCATCCCGAATGCCAAGCATATCCGTGCGCCATTTAGAGGACCTGAATCGTCCCCGTATGATATGC
>NW_017102480.1:0-224 GCF_001263275.1 Habropoda laboriosa
TATTACTCTTAAACGAATCGAAAATAAACATATAACGTCACGCTAGAGATATTATTTCTTCGCAATTTTCACGTAGCGTACCGGTACGATACTCGTACTCAAAATAGAGTATGATTCTGCTATGCATTCTGGACGACGGCGTCGAACTTTAGAACTGCGATGGTGGGGACAAATACAGATAATTAAATATTTCGACTTTAAAAATAATACCTTCGGCTAAATGT
>NW_017102481.1:0-302 GCF_001263275.1 Habropoda laboriosa
TTGGTTTTTTTACTTGAACCATTATTATGCATAATGCAAAGTATATTTTAATTTCATTACTATTTATAGGGATCCAAGTCTCATCAATTTTCTTTCTTTTATTTTCATCGATTATTGTTTGTTCTGCGTACCGATTCGTTTCCGTGACAATATTATCCCAAAACACATTGTCAAGCATTATATAAAAAAAGTCTAACTCTCTTTTACTTCTACCTAACTGGTCTAAAATTGCTACTCCTATGCCAGGCGTCTGCATATACTCCCAGATTTTTGGCTTGTTACTTTCTTCTTTCCAAATCCAT
>NW_017102482.1:0-258 GCF_001263275.1 Habropoda laboriosa
TTGATATTCAGAGCTCAACCGGTTCCCGCGGTACTGTTAAACGAAGCGAATATACACATATTATGTCGCGGTTGGAGATAGAATTACTTCGCGATTTGCACGAAACGTACTCGTACGATTCTCGTCCTCAAAATAGCGTACGATTCTGCTAAGCATTCTGGACATCGGCGTCGAATTTTCGAATAACGATGTGGTCGAAAATACAGATACTTAAATATTTCGACTTTAAAAATAATTCCAACAGCTAAATGTATGCAA
>NW_017102483.1:0-248 GCF_001263275.1 Habropoda laboriosa
ACTACTGCAAAATGACTGTCTCCTCTTTATTTTGCATGTTTCGCCACGTTAATCGTGTTTTAAATAATGTAAACTGAAATACTGCTGTTATCGCGCGACAACCCGCGTTTTGCAGTACTGCAAACGAATGTTTTGTCTTTATTTTGCATGTTTCGCCACGTAAATCGTGTTCTAACGAATATACTCTGTAATACTGCAGTTTTCTCGCTACATAGACGTTTTGCATTACTGCAAATTGACTGTCTTCT
>NW_017102484.1:0-6040 GCF_001263275.1 Habropoda laboriosa
CCCCGCCGATGCCCGCGGGCAAAGCTGAGGGCGCTGTCGCGGGCTAGTGATGTCACATACATTAAAGCGGAGTAGAGGAAAGACGCTTGTTTTTAAGTTAATTTTTCGTACCACCCAAACGCTTCTTTATTTCTTTTTTTTTTTTAATTAAAAAGTAAACATTGTTTGACATTTTTCATGTCAAATTTTACACTTTTCACTTTATTTATAATGCATTTTGAAAACGTAAGTGACTGTACGCGTTTCTGTTTGTGATTCATATGCAGGGTGATTCAAAACATATGGGCATAACTCCAGGGATGAATTCAATACGCTAAAATAAGAAAAATGGTTCGTATAAACATATACCCGATATCACCTTGTTTCCGAATTATAGCCGTTTGTCTTTCAGTAATTCTTACGACTCTATTGACTGCTTCTTTTAATTGTTTACAAGTAACGCTTCTTATCTCATGCACGACCTTCTGGTCTGTTATGTAAACACTATTTTGTAATTTGTTTCAATCAGTTTAATACGTGTTCCTGGTGGTAACAGCACGTATGGAAATTTGCTATTACATTTCGTAATAATTTCAAGTGCTCATCTAATACATTTCATAACAATTTCAGAGATAATTTCGTAATTTCTTTTACTTCGAACAGTTTCTATGAAAATTATTAAATAACAGGTATCGTACAAAAAGGGCTGTAATTCGGAAACTAGGTCACATCGGGTATATGTTTATACGAACTTTTTTTCTTATTTTGACGCGGTACAGAAGTGTTAAGACGGACTACACACATACACACACACTTACACTCATCGTTGCCCGCCGATTTGTTTACGCCCGCGGAAGCCCAATACGCAGCCCGTACGGGCAATGACTGAACGGCAGTAGAGCGACAGCTGCGTGAACGAAGAATACTCGAGCTGGAGCGATAGAGGTGTGAATGGAAAGTGTTTGAAAGGAGAGTGTGAGAGTATCGGGTGAACGAAGAGTGCGTGACCACCCAAAGATTTGGATGGACGTGACTGAACGCGTTTTGAGAATGCCGCGTAGAGTGGAAAGAACTAGTAAAATAGAGAAAGAGAGAATGAGCGTGTAAAAGAATGAAGCAGAGTGAATGAAACGCGCGCGAGGTAGTCAGAGCGAGAGTTTTAGAGAGAGAGTACATACTGAGAGTTGAGAGTAATAGAGATAGGGTAGAGACATTGTTATTATTATCGAGTCTTAAATGTATTTGTTACTGTTATAAACATTATCGAATACCTGTCTCCAACCCAACATTCATACAGTATACTTAACCCTCATCCGTCCCTCAGTTTCGCATCTTAATAGGTCCCTCGGTGTTAATTTGACACAATGGTAAAAACTCAATGAAATGAAATTTTGTAAATTCTTTTATTAAATATAGAAAATAAAGAAAAATTTTTTTCTACAAATAGCCGAATTATACAATTTTTTAACGGAAAAGTGTGTCAAATTGACACCAGGAAGAGATGAGGGTTAAGGAAAGATCCTATTCTAAAAATCATGTAACTCGCCAAATTAACGGTATAGTAATTTACTCGCGTTCGATGCAGCTTGCAGCGACTGTGCGTACAGTAAAAGCGGTTGTAGAAAAAAGGGGGCAATCTGTGTTTACTTTGAAAGAGACAAAACGAGAAATATGGAAAAAAATGTTTTAACAGCGCGAGCTGCACACGCTGCGCTTCAACTTCTCGCGTTTTATCGGCAATTTTCTATTTTTAAGAGTAACCCGCGCGGCTCTTTCGGTCGGCGATCGTAATGAGAAGCATTGAAAATAGAGAACGTGATCGAAAATGCAGAACGAGGTCGGTAAGACGAGAGACAATGTCCAGCGACAACGATGCTTGTTGCAGCCGAAAAAAACTCGTTTGTCTGCTCCGACATTGAGAAGATATTAATGATGTCGCGTCTGGTGACATGTGTTATAATTTACATTGGAGGAAAAAAATAGAAAGGAAGATACTAAGTGGATAAAAATGATTGAAAATAGGTCGGGCAGAATAACTTTAGAAATTTGAACAGAAAAGAAAAAGTGGTATTCGATAAATTGTTAGGCGAGTTACTATATATATATCGTGAAAATAGATGCAATTTTTTTTTATTCTTTACCGAGCATGGAACTTGATATTTTATAGTGAGTTGGGATCAATAGCTGGGAAATATTTGTCTCATTTAGCATTTATTAGATGAAGTTTCCAAAGGGAAAGTAAAAGTATTCAGTGTCAGTAGTATAGACACGATATAGGTCAGACGCGGACAGAATTTTTCTCCATACAGTATTGATACAATTTCAGATAACTTTCTCCTTGCTCTTACGTCAATGGTGACAATCTGTCTTTACTGTGTAAACATTATTTAATAACTTATACGGTAATAAACAAAAGAAATTATGATACATCGATAAATTTTTATGAAATACAATTGACAATTTAGAATAATTGGCATATAATTGACAGATTAGAATGAATTTACAAAAATCAGGAGATATAGTTTCATTTTTTATACTTTTGTACGTAAAGTATCCTTGCATCCACAAATATGCAATAACAAAAAATTATTATTCCCCTTACTTAAAGTATTCCATTAAATTTTTCTCGTATGGTCCTCATACAAGATATCAGTATTTACACGTATAACTTTGAAATGGAAATAGAAAGAACGATATTCAGCAACGAGCAAGGATCAAGTATACCGAATGATCAAACGATAACCTAAATATTCACTTCACGTCTGCATTTAGGGCACGGTTAGCAGGCTCGGACAATATTTGCCTCTGTCCTTCCATTTCTTTTTCGTCATTCAGAAACGAGAACAGCAGAAATGTCGTTTCGTTTCCACGTTCGAGAATCAGTAGGGGAGGGTCGATGTTTTCGATTTAAAAAGTCAAATAAATTCCGTAAACGAACAAACAGCGGAGAGCAAGGGGAAACAGAAGAGTATGAATCTAGCAGAAACGGAAGAGGCGATAAACAGTGGGCGCGAGCAAAAAGGGAAGGGAAAAAAGACACGAGAGTGAGACGGAGGCTTCGAACGCTGTGTGTGAATCCAATAAAGAAAACAATGGGACAGAATCAAAGAATGTCGGATGAGAAAAGGATAGGGCGATAGCGAAGGGGGGAGGAAATCGAATTAATTGCTAGCAACCCTCCCTTTTCCCTCTTTTCTCTTCACCAACCCTATTCCAGTTGTCTGTGATCCAGTGAAACGCAATCAATGGAATGTTTCGGAACTTGAAACAATGCTGTCTACTCGACGCGTTGCTGCTCGTTGAATCTGTTCGAGGCAACGTCTTAAAGTTCTTTAACCACCATCAATCCGGAAAAGCTGACTGAATGCGCCGGGCTCGATTTATAGGATCGACTTGTTCTTGTTGTCACAGGAGCACCGTTTTCCTGTTCAACAGAGGTTTCATCTTCCGGATGCTGAAACGAGAGTTTCTTGATTGATGAACGGATTGACATTTCTCAGATTTTATGTGGGTCTTCGTATCGTCCTCTCTTTCTCCGTAAGATAATTCTACTTTGCTCGATTAAGGTAATAGAGAAGAGTAGAGTGCAGACGGAGAGCTCTTTAGATTGAAATTTTGTTAGTTTTATTTTTTTGGGCGATTTTGTACAAAAATGTGTAAATATTTGAAGTATTCGGTTGTGAAAGAAAAATTGGACGAAACGAATATTGCTTTTTGTAAATATTTAGTTGTCAAATATTGCAGTAGTCTTTCGTGCTTTGCAAAGAAAAAATAACAAATAAATTGGTACTTCATTTCTGAAATATAGAAATGTGAAGTTATTTGTAATTGCTGGAGTGCACCGTTTAAAGGTCACAGTGAAATGGACGATTGTTCGTTTTTAAAGTGAAAAGAACACTTTTTGCTGGTAAGAGGGAAATTTTGCCCACTTGTAAACGATCATTTGAACAAATTTTTGAACTGTGACTTTTAAACTCTGTGCAAATTGAGTGAATTTTTAATGAGAGTTTTTAAACTTTTTAATATTATTCACATATTTTAAGATTGATAGAACTATCTGAATATTTAAAGTTTTTGAATTTTACTTGTGAAGCTTTTGAAATAGAAAGGCGTAAAAACACGGAAAAATATAAAGAAAAAGCAGCAGAAGTGCACATGGAAATACTAGATATAATACGTGAAACAGTAAAAACTCCCTTTTAAATAATTTATTAATCATGGAAATTATCCACGTTTCTCCTTCAAGTTTCCTCAGCTTTGAGTTGAAGTTTGAAATAAATATACGTACGTACCACTTAATTAACCATGAAACGTAGATACAGGGCACTGTAAGAAGTACCGGTACAGACTTCAAAGACTTTGGTATTCGGTCGAGTAAACAAATACTGAGCAAACGCAGATCCATAAATTGCCTCATCCCAGACTTTCCATCGCTTCTTCTATCTGAAAGAAAAAATTCAGTTGTTTGTTCTTAAACGTCTACTCAGTTTTGAAATTATTTATAATAGCCTATGTACTAGTTAAAAAAATATTAAAATACAAATTACATTCATTTAAATTCATTAGTTCAACTGAATTTGTATGTCTAATTTTAACATGGATTTGGTTTTTGTAGGAAATAAATTGTGGTCTTATCAATTATTATGAAAAATTATAGGTAAGATGTATAGGTACATCAAGTACGTCTTGCTAGTGAAATATTGCACCGTTACATCTTCCAAGGCCTCGTTAAAAGACAGATTGTCGTCATTAAGCGCTGAAGAAACATTCAATTTCCAGACGAGATTTAGCTAATTCTGCCTAATTTATAAACTTGCGTTTCCCACGAACTGTTTAACCCTTTCGTGACCGAATTATTGTTTTTTTAAGAACTCCTTATTCATCTAAACTCACTAAAAATATAAACTCACAAGGACAAAGAGTCAAATTTTCAATTTTGTATTCTCACCGACAATTGTTTGTTTATGGATAAATTAAGTGAAAAATAGTAAAAGTAATGTGTTTCTTCGTCCTCGAGGAGAAGAGTATTGCCTTGGCAATGCAGAACCGCGCCCCCACTTCCTGGGACTTTCCCAGGGAAAAGGGGCTACTTAAGGGAGCCCCGAAAAAGGCACGAGGCCTTTTGTCGTAGAGCTTCTCTGCACGCGCATCATGTAGTTTAGATTTGAAATTAGTTTAAGCATTACGTTTAAATAAATATATTTTTTTTACCCACTTTACCGAATAATCATTTGCACCACGCCACTTCCAAAGTAATTAAGTGATTTTGTTACGAAAATTGTCGACGATATTTTTGTAATATTTTGATGATATTACGATATTTAGTGGTTTGGTTTAATACTTTTGCGTTAAATTTTGCCCAGCTTATTATCATCATCGTTTATTCCGAAACAGTAGCAACAATAATTACAGTAATTTCATCGCTGTGTAATAATTCTCATTGTAACATTGATTCACTTTGAATTCGAATAATATTTTTCTAATTCAAAGGTATCATGGAATGGAGAAAGGGAGGAGAACAGTAAAAGTAAGACAAATAACAGGACTTTCACGTTCAAATTAAAATTTATCGATAAACTAGACGGGAACGACTATGTTCGGAGTTAAATAAACTGAATTTTATTTGCGAATTAATAATGGCCACGAACGTAGATCGAAACTTCAATTTTCATTAAAATTCATTTTACTCGTCGGCCAACGATTATTTTCACAGGCGTACGGTATCCATAGCGTCCCCCAGCACACAAATAAAATGTGTTTGATTGAAAACGAGAAATTAGAAGTTGAAGTTATCCAAACGTCAACGCTGAGAAATTTTCACGTGTTTTCCCAACGAGCCCCTTTAAAAATGATCGAAATGAAAATCACCGATGGACAATTGAAACCTAAGCTTTCGCGTGTATTATCGTGTCACTTTTCATCGAATCTTTTACGATTACAATTTTTTTCTTCATTTGTTAAAATTGTCTTTCACTTATTTCGTTGGATTTTTTCTTTACGTAGACGATATTTCATGTTCTTGCAATTTTTGTTAATCAGTCCTTTTAACACATTAGTCGCA